>NW_010308432.1:0-36178 GCF_000700745.2 Antrostomus carolinensis
GCTGATCTTAATACATGTTGTAAAAGAATAATGCCTGTGATCTCCCTCAGGGAAAAAAAGTGGATTCAGTTGAAATCTGACTGTTTCTTTAAATATGAGAGCAGTATCTTAGTAAGCCTACTTGAATCTAGACAGACAATATAATCCTAGGTGACTTAATTTTTGCTGCCAAGGAAATACAGAGATTTAGTCTATCAACAGTTAAGTGAAGAAATGAAACTTCAGAAAGTTTGCTGGAAATAAAAAGAAGAAAAATTAATTAGTTAATGTAGTCTACTTGGTGAAAAGCTTATGCAGACATAGCAAAGCAAGGTTGTCCTGGGTTTGGTTAAGATAGTGGGTGGTGATGTACATCAGATGTGCTGCTATATAATAGGTCAGATTAATGAAAGGTGAAAACAGCAGAAGAAAAGCTGCTAGGACAAGGAAGGAAGGGATTACTCACCTGGTCTGTTTTATTACATTAGTGTTGGACAGATCATTATGAAAAACAATCATGGCAGCTAAAGCTGGTTCTAGTTGTATGTTAGTTATTGTGAGATTGTTTTGTTACAGCATCACTCCTATCCTGCTCCAAGCTAGCACTGGTCTGGGCAGTGACACTGCAGACAACTGGCTTCAAACTGATACTGCTTCACCATCAGTTGAAACACCAGAAAGCAAGCTCTGTAGAGACTGCCACAACTGTTAATGTCTATCAGCAAGTCAGCTGATGTACTGCAGGGGTCTTCTGGCTCTGTTGGCTGTATGGAGCTTTGTCTTTGCTGTGTAAGCGTGTGCAGGCAAAATAATCATCACACTGAGTGTTTTCTCAGCCTTACCAGGGCACCACTCCTCCGTGTACTGTGAGAACAGGCTAAGTTCTATAATGTCCTAATTACCCTTGACTAAACTGCAGCCCACAGTCAGATACCATTGTAAGAGAAAATGAACAGCAACATTTTGTTAAGCAGTGGTGTCCTTAGTCTGAGATGTGACTTAAGTAATTGATTTACCAGTTATTCTTCCAATCCCTGGCCGCCTCCTGCCAGCTTCACCTGCAGCATGTGCTCCAAGGCTGTGGCCAATTATGTGAACATCAGCTGGAGAGTATTTGTATTTTTCCTAGAGAAAACAGCAATTAAAAAAATTTACTTTTTTTTTTTTCCTAACAGCAACAGGAAAGAGTAAAAAGGGTAAAAAGAATAAAAAGGGTAAAAAGAGTAAAAAGAAAAATTCTGCTTTTAATCTGACTAGAAAATTGGGAACTCCTGTAGGATTTCATAGAATGGTTTGGGTTGGAAGGGACCTTAAAGATCATCCAGTTCCAACCCCTCTGCCATGAGCAGGGACACTTCCCACTAGACCAGGTTGCTCAAAGCCTCATCCAGCCTGGCCTTAAACACTTCCAGGGAGGGGGCATCCACAACTTCCTTGGACAGCCTGTTCCAGTGTCTGACCACTCTCCCAGTGAAGAACTTCTTCATAATATCTCATCTAAATCTTTTCCTCTTCCAGTTTAAAGCCATTTCCCCTTGTTCTGTCACTCCCTGCTCTTGTCAAAAGTCCCTCCCCAGCCTTCCTGTAGGCCCCCTTCAGGTACTGGAAGGCTGGTATAAGATCTCCCCAGAGTCTTCTCTTCTCCAGGCTGAACAGCCCCAACTCTCTCAGATCAGCCCGACTCTCTCAGCATCTGTTTGCTGGTTTAGGTACTTATTTCTAAAACATAGCTTTTTCAAAGCTCCTTGTTCAGGTTCTGCTCTCATCTGGAGGCTGTTAACACTCTAGACAGCTCTGTCAACAGAGTCCTGAGAGGCTCTCTATCCATTTTTCATCCTAGACTCATTAAGATTCATAGGATGCTTATCTGGCTTGCAAAATTCAGCCAGGCAGGAGCTCTTAGTTACACCTGGCAGGTCAAGCACCATACACAGTTGGAAGAGGACATGAGAGGAGAAATGCTCTTGTAGTCCAGGCTGTTGTGACATAGTTTTCTAACTTAAAAAAAGAAAAAGAAAAGTCTCTTTTCAACACAACTTGTAAAATAATCACTGAATAGAAGAAAATGTTTTCTGCTGGTTATATTCACATTCATGAAAGTTCCTGAATCCTGTTCCTTTCAAATCAGGAATATAACTATAGCTTTGTAACCACAAGATTCTTACCATAAGAGTATTTATAAAATAAGCTATTTCGGCGCCTACAACACGGACGTTGTTCGATGCCTGGGTGTACTGACATCTCCCACCTCTTTTCCAGTTTACGCAGATACAGTTCACATCTTCCACTGTAAACAACCTCTGTTTTGTAAAACAAAAGTAAAAAACAGAGAATCCCACAGTAAATACAACCTGGAATTGATTCATGTTGCTTATTATAGCTCAATTCACTAAAGTTTCATGAATTTGTATGAGAACGCTTTAAGAAGCAAAATCTTAGCACATAGTTGCAGTCGTGCCTGCTCACAGGTGTGTGTGTGCTCATACGATACTGAAATAGTGTGATGTGCTGTAGTCATGGCCATACTGTCATTTCAAATACCCATAGCAGTGTTCTTTGCAGAAGGGAAAACAATATAAACACTGATACTTTTTATTTGTAATTTCAATCCAGTTTTGTATGCAACGCTAAAGAAGAGCTTTACTCATATACTGATTCACTTAGGTGATTTAAAAGTACTTATATAATACAAATTCAATTAGAGATTATATTTTTGATCATAAAAATCAAGAGTGTTTTTCTGATACAGATTTGTAAGAAAGAGGGTGTGTTTTTTATGAGAGAGTGCATAAATTTCTGGTGTCGCTGAATATTCATTTCAGATTTATGGCTTTATGTGGGAATATGTATATACAGGCAGATACTTTATTATCTGCCATGGAATCTGAAGCTTTGCTTTCCTTCTCTAAGCTGGATTGTTTGACTGAGTGCATTTTGCTTTAGCAGCTTTGGTATATTTATTCTTCTGTGCTTTATGTTCAGACATCATAAAGCATCCAAAACAAGCTGCAACAGGCAAAGGACAGAAAAGGCAATAGAAGCATCTGTGGCTATGTTAGAAGTAGTAACAATAAATCTGCAGGTAGGGCTATGACTTAAGGGTAAGAAAAGCAAATAACAGACACACACAGGAGGGCTGGTGTTCACAATACCATTTGCTCTGCCTTTTACTGAAAAGATTCACTGGGACCAATTTTTTTTTTTTTTTTAAGTAAATTGGAGTATTGTAATAAAACATAGGTCATTGTAATAGAGAAAGCATTTAAAGATTTATGTCATTCTATAATTCTACCCTTGTGAAAATTGATCAAAAAGGATTTAAGGGACTAGCTGAAGCAAACTGTGTTGTCTTGTTGATTGTGAGGTTCTAGAAAAAAAATTATCTATTTTAAGAGTGGAATATTGGAGACTGAGAATTATAAAAACATCAATCTGTTTCTGACACGTTGAACAAATTATTAACTAAAAAAAAATCCAACAATCATTCCTAGATGTTCATAAAGTGATAATCGAGATTTTTTTTGTTGTTGTTCAACAAGAAACTGGCAAATAAATTTCCTTTTTCTTCTGACCTAGTATCAAAGAGAAGCAGATAATGGGGATGCAATAAATGTGAAACACATTGATTTCAGTGGACTTTCACATTGTTTTTCATAGTGTTCTCATAAATAAAATAAGAGTATAGAATTTAAATAAAACTGTAGTTATGTGAATAGTTAGTTGAAAAACCTTAACCAAAAATGTCATTTAAAGCAAATGCAATTAACTATTTTGCTCTACATGCTGTAAGACTGGTCACTTACATTAGCTGCAGTTGCAATAGAAGGCATGTTTACAAGATTTGAGAAGACCACAAGCTGGAATTGCAGCGTTGTATGGAGACAGGATTAAGAAGTAACTTGGGGAATTAGGGCAAAAACCAGTAAAGCAGAGTGCTTCACTTCATTCACTGTTCATAGCAAGTCCTAGATTGAAAAACTTTCTTTGAAACCATCCCCTTGAGGTCCCTTCTGGCTCTAGGTTTCTACAGCTTTGTTGCTTCTGCTAATGGTCAGTCCATGTCTCCAGCCTCCAACACCCATGTGGCAGCCCATACCTTTATGATGGACTTTGTACATCTAAAAAACCTGTCTCTTGTCTGGAGAAATATGGTGCAATAGTTGTGAGTCTGCAGTTATTTCTGGAATCACCTATATTCCTAAACAGTATCTTGCTCCTGGGTTTGTGTTGTTTTTACCAAGAAAAAAAGACACTTATTGAGCAGAATCCTGTTGTCACTTCACTGAAGAGAAGGATTTGATTAATTTCACCTCATGCTTTTCCACAAGGTGCAGAGCCACATGTTTATGTTGCTAACCATTTAGAAATAAGTAGCCTTTTCCCCCCTTCTTATCATTGCAAGTACTATGAGAGAAATTGGTTGGAAATAGAGAAAATAGACAATTTATAGGAATGTGTTTATAAGTGCAAACTAAGGAACTTGACAGGAAGAGGATTTCCCTGTGGTACATACCCTGCACATGTCTGACAGCCAGTTTTCTTCTCCATTATCTACAAATCCATGTACAATAAATCTGGTTATCCTACTAGCATTAAAATTGGAGTAGTCAATTGTTGCGGCATCAACTGCAGAGATCTCCTGTTGTAGATATTAAAATAATAAACATTTAAATCTGTTTTCTGTAAAAAGTTTATCAAAATTGCAAAGAGCTAAACTATGATCATCTGTACTGATGTTTAAAAGTTATGTAATGTTAAACTCATCTGCAAATGTCCATGTGACTGTGGGTTAAGGTCTGCATCTCCATTCACAGAAAACTTTGACACATATCTTATAGCAGCCAAGACTTTATTTTTAATGTGTTTTCCTCTTATCTTTGGAAAAAAATTACCCAATAACTTTAAAAATGCAGTTCCTAGTACTTCACACTGGCCATACAGAAAACGTGGGTGAGTGCTGCGGCTTTGTGAGGGCTGGAGGAGGACTGTGCCCCAGGGAGCTGGAAGAATAGTCTCTTGAATAAAGTAGAGGGTTGAACATGCCTAACAGTTACCATGATTCTATGACCACAGCTGGAGTCTGTATTTATTTACTCTTTTTGCATGTAATTTACTAATGTTTAAACCACAATAGTTCTTACTTGAAAGACATCAGGGTTTTCTCTTGTATACAGGAGGAAGTGAATGTCTATCTTTTTTGGATCCCAGGGTAACTTATGGATTGGCCTTTCTGCAGTCCCAGACCATGGTATATCATCTGAGAAACATCCAAGCCTGTCATAGCAAACTTCTTTGCCTGTAGTACACAGATCAGATCAACAATATGTGAATGAACAGAGAAGTGGAGCAGGCTAGTCATAACTCATAGCATTTCTTCTCTGGAGGTCTCTTGATCTGTTGAGAAGCCTCTGGTTTACAGAAAGCAAAGACTAGCAGTTGCCCTCTCTCAGATCTTCAAAGGCTACAGTTTACCCCAAGGAAAGAGGCCACACTATTGCTCATCAACAAATTATTAAGTGGAGCTTCTCTGTGATATATTGTACCGTAACTTGGGTATCTTTCCCCAGCTGTGTTCTGCCTAAGGCAAAGACAGCTGATTAATTTCTCCTAATACCAGCCAGGATATTGCAAATAATCAGTAATAACTTGAGACTGTGCTCAACAGCTGACTACGCTGTACACAAGAAATCTTATACAATACAGCCAGTGGCTTCTGCTGAATATAAAGCTGTGCTGCCATTAGACTGTCCCTGCTTTACTTCTTCCCCATGGCCATCAACAAATAATCTCCTAGGTTTTGTAGAGTAGTAGCTTTGCTCTGAGATAGAAAGCACCAGCACCTCTTGCATGCTCGTAGTGTGGGATTTCAAGAATGGAGAAGAGGAAAGACAACACGCACACACACTTGTCTCCCTGTTCTTCTAAAGGAAAGTGAACCATGTAACCTCTATCAGTAAGTTTGAAGGCACCACAGTGTAGAATAATATCTCACAAAATATAGCAACATGGAAAACCTATATAAATACTAACCCCACACACTTACCTTCTGCTGTGTTGAGCAGAAATAGTGCAAGTATCCAAATTCCAAGCATCTAGAATAGTAGAAAAAGAAGCAAAAAGAAGCAGCTAGGATTTGTGAACCTGCTGGATTAGCAAGCACACTTAGCTTTCTGGTGCTGAATTTTTTCATGGTGAAAAAGGTGCTGTCCCTGTCTTCTCTGCAACATATATCTATGACCACCACATATGTGGGACATGTATGAGTCAGCTTCATGTTTGTTTGTTCCACTAGAAATTGTGGTTAACCTGCTAAAGCATAGCTTAAGTCCAGAGTGGTTTTTGTTCTGTTGAGGCTACGCTTCTAATTGGATGTATAGCAGCTTCTTTAGAACTAGCATAAGGGTACCCATGTCAGCTGCCATTCCCCTTTCTACTGCTGTGTCTTGGGAAGCCACATACCTGACAAGGTAAAAGAAAAACCCCAAAACCTGAACTACTTACAGTGCAGCCTTGAAGCTCCATGCACTAATGTGCAAACTTTGCGTGTAGTTTTATATTTTGCTTTATCCTTGGAAATGTTTCCAGAAAGATAGGAATGTTTATATCAGATTATAGTTTATAACTAAACTTGAAAACAACTTTAATGGTTGGTATAACTCCAAAATCCATGGACATAGATTTCTGGAATTGGTGTGCTGGAGCCCAGAACAGGATTGGAGCACCAGAGGTAGGGTAATTCCCAGGCAGCAACACATCAGGTGTGGGACATTAAAGAGAATTAAGTGGGTCTGTGTGACAGTGCATTTAGAGGCTTGTCTGGGCTGGGAAGGCTTTTGTTTTTAGTGTTGTGTAGATGGGATATAGGGGGAGTTAGTAGGGAATAATGTTGTCTTTAAGTCCCCTCCTTTGTCCTGCATCAAGTGACTTTGGATGAGGAATGCTCCTGCTCTTCTGGGTCTTTTGTGCCCATTTTCTGACATCAGCTCAATTTCATGAAGCCTCATCCCTTCAGGAAAACTTCTTAGTGGGCCTTGTAGGTCTTTTCATAGTGAAAGAGTCTGACCTTCTCCTGGTGTCCCTTTCATTTCCGTGTCGAAATTAGTTAGATGTAGAAAGACAGTTGTCTACCCCTTTGGATCCTTTCTATACTACTCACATAACCCAAGTTTGAGAAAGCCCTTCTCCTCTGAGTGATGATCTGAGACCGAACATGCTGGAAATATATACCAATAACATACAGAATTCACCCAGAGTAGTGATGTGGCTGCTTTGTGTAGTGATGTTACAGAACTCAGTAGCTTGTTCTACTGGAGACATCAACTAGAAGGTGAAAAATAGCCTGTGCAAATGAACAGGACTAGGTTGGGGAACCCCTTGGTCCTTTTTGTCTCTAGGAAAAGTCTGTAAGTGAAATCAAGAACAAAAGAGATCTCAGCTAACTCTTCACCTTGAAAGCTTTGTCAGCTTGGCTATGCTTTTTGGTTGTGGCCACATATATTTGAAGAGCTGACATTCCCTAATCTCCACCTCTGGGAATGACCAAATGGATACCAGCTGTGTGCACAGGTATCACACTGCTACCATCCATGTTAATGGGCTTCATTTCTTTAAACAGTAGGGAAGTTTATTTTTTTCTAAAATGTCACATTTGATACTAATGTAGAACTCAGTGTTCCCATCCTTAATTGAAATAGCATTTAATTTGTAGACATGTTCATATCAGTGACACAGGAGAATCAGTACCTGCCCTAGTCCACTGCTAAGTTTTAACACTTATTCAAAATGAGAGGGGAATAGTCTTTCCCATGTAATTTAAGTGGAAAAATAATGGTGGAAAAGAATTGGGTTATGTTTTTGTCATCATTAGTCTACTGCTCTTACTCAAGACAGTAATAACACAGGGTAAACTGAGTAACTGGACAGTTCCCTAGGCTGTGGTCAGATGGGTCTGAGCTGCTTGCTTCCCCTTTGGGAAGAAAGGGTAGGGGTGGGATGCATGTCCTTCAGTACAATGCAGGATGCTTGCTGTGCCTGGAGGAGCTGTTCTGGTCCTTGCAGTCTCACAGTCGGGGGCTGTTGGAAGAAAGATGGCTTTCAAGAAAGGAAGCAACAAATAAGGGCCTCACTATGTTTCTTCAGTCCTGAAGAAGCTGTACTCTGGAATAGGAAGCAAGCAGAGGAGAGGATGGGATTTCCTGCACTGCAGGACACCGTGGCTCTCTCCTGGGCTGTGGAACGGTTCTTCCCGGCATTGTTCACGCTTTGCTTGCCACCTGTCAGGTCTCTGGGGACTTGAAGTACTTGAGACTGCAGATCTCTCTTGGCTGAACCTCAGACTTGTGTTTAACTATGCTTCTAATTTCATACAGGCTTGGTTAGTGTTCAGTCAATTATACAACACTGACTCTTGTTCTTTTTTAAATAAATATTTCATGTAGGTGTTTATGCTTATCATAAATATGTTCTTAATATTGTATTTCTACTCCTACTTCTTAGTTTATCTGCCCAGCTGCTTGTACATCATTTATCAAACATGGGGAAATGTGAGTGAAAACATGATTAACTCTTTCTTCCTATTAATTAACTTAGGGTTTGATTTTTATACTTAAAAAAAATAGCCACTGTCTTGGTCTCTTAAAGCTTCAGGTGGCCCACTCATGCCATGCTTTGCAGAGCAGTAGTGTTCATTTTAATGTGAAATAGTCAATCCCAGGTTTTGCAAAGTCTGGAGTTATTAAAAATCAGAGTTTCTCTCCAGGATTGTCAGTGGCCATGGTAAAGGTACATGTTTGAAATTAAACAGTAGCCAGGTGCTGTGATTCAGCCATCTAATTTTTTCCAAAGCGGTGAAGAGATGAGGTTTGCCTTCATCTGTTGCTTCCATGAAGGTGCAGTGTACAAAAGGCTGTTCTTGACTTGATGAAGAAATATCCTGGTCTTGTTCTGTTCCTGCCTCACCACAGAGTGTCTTCTGAGGGCAGTGCTTTTGTGTGGGGCTGGAAAGTTTTGAGCAATAGCGGAGTCTGTAGATAGGAGGTGTTTGGGACTATTCCCAGCTCAGGGCTGTGTCGTGGTAATGTGCTGCCTTGAGAATGTTTGATAGACAGAAAATCTGACAAACTATCAATGTGGTGGGAAAAAGTTCTTACCTGCTTTTCTTGACGCACCACTAGAGTAAGACTGTGCAGTGTTATAAATGGATTTTAACATATATGATTTCCAGTTACTCCCATACTTAAGAGCACAATAAACTTGGTTCAAACATCAAGAACATTAACAAGTGCATTTGCAAAGAAGTGAAAAAAATAAAGGAAGCAACAAGCAGTTTGATTTTTTTTTTTATTATTATTTTTTTTTTACCTTTAATAGCCTTGTGTACCGACGTTCCCATGCACAGAGCTGATGGTTTGCTCAGCTGCTGTGTACGGAACAGTTGTTCTCAGTGACCTTTAGCAAGGTGTAAGTAACTGGGGAACTCCATATGTCACAGTTCCACGGCCACAAAAAGCTGACCTGGGAAGAAAAAGACCTTGAATCAAGGTTTGGGTTTGGGCTGGTTTGGTTTTTTTGGGGGGTTTTTTTTGTTTGTTTGTTTTTTCTCCTCCAAAGAAAAATGAAAGGCTGTCAGCTGTCACCTTGAGCTTTTAGATCAATTTTAAATCAATCCATAGTCCAACGCAAGCCTTCCTAAAAGCCTGCTGTACAGAGTGTTAGCATCTGCATATTAACAGTACCAAGGTGAATTTCTTTCTTTTGGGACCAGCTGTAAAATTTGAGTTTTAATACATAAATAAAATTAATCTCTAGATTCACAAACATAGAGTTATAGATAAAAAGTCAGAAAGGTGTCTTGTTAAGCTTGCTTTATTTAGGCTAAGTGCTTAACTAGATTGCCCCAATCAAAGCTTTGCAGCTTCTTTTTTATTTAGGAGCTCACACTAAAATGGATTTCATCACCTTCTCTAAATAATCCATGCCAATGCCAAACTATAAGCAAGTTTTTTCCTAATATCTAACCAATATTTCTTCTGTTGTGAAATAAATCAATTCAACCCTGACTTAAGCTCCATGGATATGTGGGATAGTTGACTGTGACCTTTCACAGACAGCTTACAGACAGCATATGTCTTTATGCTCCTCTCCAGGCATTTCTTTATTGAGAAACACATTTCCTTCAGCTGCTCTATGCAGACTTGAGTTGTATAAATCTCTTTCGTTGTTTTTCCAGACTTCAGTCTGTGTGTGCTGTTCCTGAAGTATACTCTCCAAACTTGAAAATGATCCTTCTTCTGGTTACAGTCTTACCCCAGTTATTCAAATTAGAATAATTACTCCCTGGATCTTCTATACAATGCTCCTGGAATGAGACTTGCTTTATCTTGGTTTGAAATTGGTTTGCTGTGGCAAAACAGTACATGTTCCTAATTATTCACTGCTGTATTCCTTTCCAGACAGTTATTCCCTGGTTTGTACTCGAACATTTGAATTTCTGTCCAAAGTGTAGCATCTTGTTCTTATCATTACCAAAGTTCACATTGTTGTTTGCAAACCCTGCATCCAACTTATTAAGACCATATTTCAGTCCTGTATCCCAGAGTTTTTTTTACTCCTTTCCTGTTCCTTCTAACCTATAAAAGGGATATACTTACCTACGTCCATCGTCCCCGTGAATTATATTGACTATTTCTGCTCCCAATCTTGCCCAGAGCAGATTAAATGCAGCTTTATTCCAGAGGAATTCAATTTTTTTGGTTTTCCTTGGGTTGATCTCAACGTCAAGATATTTTATATAAACTTCATCTTGAGAGAGAACTCCACTGCAAATAGAATGAAGACAGCAATGCTAAATTTAACAGTTTAGAGATTACTGAATTAAATAACGTTCTCCACAAGATTTGAGCTTTTCCCTTTGTTACAACAGGAATTCACACTTTTGCTGTTCTTTGCAACAGCACAGGATACTGGACCAGGACTCTGGGGTGTTATGCTCTGAATGTGAGAGGATGAAAAACATTAAAATTTAAATATGCATGTGGCAGGAGACCACTTGGAGATAAGGGTGAGGCTGGGGCTGCCTCCAGTGCCCAAATGTCCTGAATTTTGCAGGTGTCACTGCAAGGAGAGCTCCGGGTAAGGTTTTCAGGGAGGGTTTTATAGATGAGCTGGGAACTTCTGTGGGGCTTTGGTCTCCATGTGCATATGGGATGGTGGGAGAATGCATGGAAGTGCTTGTTTCAGAGCAGGTACAGAAGACAGTGGGAGCTGCTGTTTTGGTCGTCAGTGGGAGATGATATGAGCTGTGAATGAAACTCACTGGCCAGACCATATAAATGGCACATTTATATACTAATGATGGCTCTTTAACATATCCTAGGGAGGAAGGAGGTATCCACTTTGCAAATTGGGTAAGTCGAGGCACAGGGTTGCCTTGCATGAGTCCATTCAGCAAGTCACTGGCAGAGCAGTCTCATGTCAGCGTGTGGAGTGAGTATGCCAACACGCGTGATGCCATGGTATCATGGGAGTGACAGTGTTGAAGCACGTATGTAATGGGTGAGCACTTTATGAATTATGTGTGCTCCAGAGGTGTAAATCTGTTTTTTAACAGTAACTTAGAGAAACACACCACTTCTGTCAAACTGCATTCCTAATTTATTGTAAAGTCACATAATTCATGGAAAAGAAGTGACTTCCATTTCCTTTTTGCAACCACCCATCTGCCCCCATAGGTCTCCTCTATGGGATAATTTTTTTCATATCTGATGTTAAGTAGAATATCTGCAACACAGGATTAGTGTTTGCGCTGCTTAAATAAGTGGAAAATGTGTAGATTAAGGTTAGCAGCATTAAATACTATAGGGGAATATTAGTTTATCTTACCTGGCAATTTCATATTCTTTTGTGTTCCCCTGTGTGTCATGGAAAATTAGGTTTATGTCCCCTCTCATTTTCTTTACACCAGATAGTTTCATAAATACTTTTTGTCTCCAAGCTGCATAAAGAAAAGCAAAACAGAAGTAGATTGTCATTGATATGAGAGATCTAAAAATGTCAGTATACTGGAAAGTTCTTTTTTTTTTTTTTTTTCCTAACTAGAATTCATTTGTGTTAGCAAATGAAAGACTCAGTGCTTGAATTTTGATAACATATGTAGCATTTTTTGTCAGAGACGTTAACACTTGTTATCGAAACAACAGAAGTGCATGGCTGTAAATCTTGTCAAGGCAATCAATTTTCATACATATGATAAACTGTAACAAACTTCCTCCACTTACTAGCAAAAGGTGGGTCTGCTGCTGTATTTAAATAATACTTTTGGTTTACTCTCTTCAATTTAGCTGGGAATCTGTCAGCATAGTGCCCCATCATTGGACATCCTTCCTGTGGACATGGGAAACAGTCTCCCTAGGGAAAATAAGAGCATCAGTTAATGAGGAGTACTTTTTTCAGCCTAGCCCTGATAAAATTAAGGGTCAAGATGCTGTTCTGATCCTGCAGAGCTGTGGCAGTGCTGTCTACTGTCATATCTCACCACCAAAACCTGATAAAACTTATTTCAGACAACTGCTTCTGCACTCATGCATATACCAAAAGGGTGTAGAATGAGCAGGTGTGATACCTGTGTGGGTGATGGTCTGAAACTTTCTTGTTCATATATTTTTCAGCTGGAGTCTAGGACAAAATATAGTAATTTTACCCTCCTAGTGGAAGGGAACTTGCCTACATTCACATTGCAACACCACATGGGGGCAAAAAAAAGGAGCATTGTTCATAAGTGCATTTATTTAGGTGCTCTAATCAGCATTCAGTGTAGATTAGAGAACAGTCAAGGATTCTGGAAGCTCCAAAGGTCTCTTCTTCCAGCCAGGAATTAGTAGGATAAATATATCTAACCTATGTGCTCTTTGCATAAAGATTTAGGGTAACCATTGTACGGGGTTTAATGTTTTTCCCCCTAGTCTGGTGATACCATCTGTGCTTCAGGATTCATTTTCCAGAATGAGCAGGTGATGGAGGCCCTGTGTGTTGTGCCTCACTGCGTACTTCCTCCTGTCAGACCACACCATGAGAGCACAGCCACCAGCTTCCAAATGCTCTCTGCACACAGTGGGACCTATACCGAGTGCAGAGACCTGGATGATTTTCTTTCCAGCTCACCCATTCCTAGGCTGATATACTTACTGACTCAAAGGATTTGTATGTTTCACAGGGATATCCAAGGTATCCAGTAGGATAGAGAATACTTTTAAAATAATATTCGTGGCTGCGTGAGTGATGGCACCCCCCAACGATTGTAGCATCTGTTGGAACAAAGTTTATGAGCATCTGTTGGAATAAAGTTTATGAGCATCTGTGTAATAACCTCCTGTTATCCTGTATGAGAGTTGCTCTTGCTTCACCGTGGAAACAGTTGAGGCACAGAACAGCAGCATGATCTTGTAATAACTTTTCTTCAGAATTTACACATTTCTAGTTGCAGTAGAAGTTACTGTGTTGCCTGTACTCTATCAGGAGAACTGTGTGTCAGTTAATCCAAGATTTCAAGGGAGATGCATTGGTCTGATATTGGACTATCAGTCCCTTTTAAGAAGACAGCCCTATATATATATATATATGTGTGTGTGTGTGTGTGTGTGTATATTTATATATGAGATGTCACAGCAAGATGACATTAATTACAGCTTTAAAAGGCTTAATAAAGCAAGGAGAATCCACCAGCCTTCTGCAACCTCTCCAAAGCCTGTGAAGAGAGAGAAGTCTCAGGTGGAGAGACGAGGCATGTACAGTCCCTGGAAACAGACTGCTTTTGCCTAATTCATACTTTATGGGTGACAGATGCTCTTTGCAGCATCTGCAAGAAACCAAAGGTGGTGGTATCATGGCATAGGTTAGGTCATGACGCTGGCCTGTCTCAGCCTGGAAAACCTCCTGCTGGGGTTGTTGGACTTGCAGACTCCCTGTTCTCTGCCTTTTTGTGTTTTGCAGGTCCAATTCCAAATTACAGGAGCAAAGGTCTGTATTATACCTCCTTTCCCTGCGATGTGCCCTGGAGAGCACTGTTCTGATCTAGCCTTTGTTGTTTCTTATTCTCTTTTCTTACTTATGAGTTAATAGGCAAAAATCAATTTTGTTTTGCTGTTTTCTCACAAACAGGCAGCTATTTCAGTTATTCAGTCAGTTTGTGTTTCAGGATTGAATGAAAATGAAGTACTATGCATGTTGGGAATGTAAGTTTACCTGCAACGATAACTTCAAAATGTCTTTGTTTTATCTCTGGAACTAAATCATTGCATCCAGGCATCACAGTTCCTCCATTTGGGTAGAAGTCCAGGTGACCGGTGGTGTTATACATTCCAAGTCCTGAGATACACATGGGATGATGTCAGTATCTCGGTGACGTGCCCATCCCTGCAGATACTTACTTGCACATGAACACTTACCTACGGCAGGGAAGTTAGCAGCATTACTGTGAATAACATCAACAAAGTTTGCATCTGAAGGATCCAGTCTCACCTTAGGAGGAGTACCTTCGAAATAGGGCCCAGCAGGGTCTAAGCCTAAAAAAACCCCCACGTTTATTAGTTGAGGGAGGGAGAGAAGTGTTGCATGTGTTAATTTCTTTTACTAACTTACAACATCAGATATTCAGTATTGCATGAGGCACGTTGAATAATAACAATGTGAATTCTAAGCTAAACTGAAAAAAAATTGTCCTATAATATGGTTTTGTGACCCTGTCTGCAAACTTATTCCAACAGAAGTAAAATATATTCCAATAGACTATATAATGGCATTGTATTACTATGGAGGAGGCATTTTATTACCTGTGAGATTATTACTGGCCTGTAAAGCTTTAAGAATAGGAAAAACTAAGTATTCTTGGCATGCTGCTTTGTGTTTGTGTAGGGCTTGATGTAACACAGTGAATGACAGTCATATTATAAATATATTAACTACGGTTGTCCTTCCACTAAAGTCTTTCACTAAAGAGATCGTAACCTAACTAGAGAAAGAAGATGTAATAATTATCCTCGTTTCTAAGAAGCACAAAGTTTGCCTGCTCTTGCATGAGGTGTTTCCAGCATGGCCAATAATTTAATTTCAGTCTACAGACCAGTCTGTTTTAAGTCTCTTTCCTTTAGAAACATGCTATGTTAGCTTTGCACCTTGGTGAACAGCCTACCTGTTATCCGTCTGATGCATCGGATCCTTCTTCCCGCCTCTCCTGCAGTATGTGCTCCCAGACTGTGGCCAATTAAATGGACTTTGCAAGGAGAGTATCTGTAGATTTTCTGATCATTAAGGTGGTGATCGTGGGAGACAAGAACACAGGCTTTAAATAGCAAGCAAAGAGGATGTCTTACACTATGGACCTTTGGGAACATCTAGACTATACATCTTGCATAGCAAACAGGGTGTAAACTCCTGGAGTTAATTATTGTTTAGATTACACTAAGACTTGATAGAAAATGATCTAATCTAGAATTGTAAACGTCTAGTGATAGTGGATTCACTGCTGTAGTGCTGGCAAATGGTTAGAGTATTCAATTACCCTTGGTGACAAAACATGAACCATCTTTCTCATTTGGATCAACTCCTAATTTCATCTTCCATCAAAATGATCTTATTTTTTCCATATTTACTCTATTAGGGAGCCCTTTTTATTATGCCTGTTCTCCATGTGTCTGCTTAGAATATGGGATCATATAGCTCAACAGGATTTTCACTGACAAGCTTAGTTGTGGTGACATTCATCCTCCTCTTTGCCAAGTGTCACCTGTACAAGACCCGTGCTGCTGAGATATTACCCATGTGTTGTAGAATAGAGAATTCAGAGCCCACGAGGCAAAGTGTCAACTTTGCAAGCACCTGATCATCAAAGAACACTTCCCCAGAATCTGCTGGGGTACAATCTGCTGCTTCTACCTAGGAAACTCAAATCTAGCCTCATGCATTTATTTCTGTATTTTCTTCTTTGTGCACAAACCCCAGGTCACTTAAGATGGGTTTAGTATCTCATTTAGTATATCTATCTCTTGCAGCACTTATTGACCAGGATCAAGTCCATAGCCAGGTAGGGTTCTGATTTTAAGCAGTTCTAAGTACTTACAAGTCTTTCTGAAGTCAGTGGGAAATGCTGACGCTCTTAAACCTTGCAACTGAGCAGCTCTGTGCTATCTGTGAACACTTGCCTTCAGGAATGGGAAGTTCACAACTAGAAGGCGACAGGACAGTTTATTGTGCCTGTAGGCAGCAAATATGGCATTATCGAATGAACCAGCTCCTGCTCATTTCGGTGGTGCTAAGCGGAGAGAGATACTAATTTACTTCTAGCATGTTTGTATAAGGTTGGCAAAACTCTTTCAAGCACTGAACGCGCAGGCCTTGCCTCATTTCCATGAAATGCCTTCTTGCCTGTATCATCATATGGAAATGTTGCCACCTACTGGTCTTTAATTGGTTGGCAGCTCTTCTCAACCACATTTAATTTGCGTCTTTTGTGGCTGTGAGAAGTCCTTACAGATTTGACAATTAGTATAATTAGCTGGATCTCAACTACATGCATTGCACAACTCTTCCTGAAGCACTGGCTGACCATACTGGACAAGGATCCAAATCAAAGCAGCAGCATCATAATCCCAGTACCTCCACTTCAGAACTGTAGGTGGTAAAGCTGTGTCTTTTACCTGTAAAATTTTTATGAAATAAGCAATCTCAGCCCCAACCACGCGGATGTTGTTCACTGCACTGACGTAGGTGCCTTTTGCACCATCTTCCCAATCGACAGCAATGCAGTTGATATTTTCCACTTCCAGTAACAGCTGATGTGGGAACACATAAAGGAAAGTATTTAAGGAAACAAAATAACAAACAGAGGTCCAACTTAAATCAAAATAAACATTAAGAGGTAATATAATAATCTTTACTAAACAGGACACTTCACTGTAGCCCATACCATAATGAAACACACATCTTTTTACAAAACAGAATATAACAAGCCATTCATCCAAAAAATATCAATTATAAAAGACCTTAATAAAAATATTTTACTTTATAAGCCATTTGTATACATATTTGAAATAATTTGAAAAAAACACACAACTGCACAGTAGTTTCTATGTGCAGTATGTGACTTTCTTTGAGGGATGTTGGTAGTTTAACCTAATTACATAGGAAGTAGACTTATTTACTGAGTGCCTTTTAAACTGAGAAAGTCATGTCAGAATGGAAAGGTTTGGAGAAGAGTAGAAAGCTTCTATTTCAGCAAAAAAAACTAATGGTCACTTTGGTACTGGTCACAGTCTTGCAGAGATCTGTGATTTTTTTTCCACTAGAAGATTTATGTATTGAAGTCTGCACTTGTAGCTTTCTGTGACTAAGGCTCACTTAAGGTTTGCGAAAGAACAAGGAGTGCAAACAAAAATTAATCCATGATAAGCAGCTGAATGTGAATGACAAGGAAAACAGAAGCTTGAAGCGATAGTTCATTGAATCCTGGGCTCCCTCCTCTTCTGTATGTATTGTAAGTTTGTAGTGTGGAGAGGCAGATAGAATTACTGTTTCTTTTCAACTGAAAAATTTGGAAATTTAATATTCTAGATTAAATGTTGTCATAGATTTATCAACAAAAACAATGCTGCAGATGTGTGACTTAATATTTTTCTACTTTGTCCTTTCCACTGCCAGAGTGGAAGAAGCAGAAACTAGAGTAGACTTTGCCTCTGTCAGAGCCAAGGCTGTCACTGACACAGTACACTCCACTGGCTAGAGCACACCAGCTTGGTTTGGTGGTAGCTTCCACATTTCATTTTAAATCTTTTTTTTGTTGCACCATGTAAACAAACAAAAAGTTGGTTTTTTGTTGTTTTTTTCTTTGGGTTTTTTTTTTTGACTGAAACTTGAGCTTTTCACCTCAGAAAGGCCTTTTGGCTGAAGAACAGTTCAGTTGCCCCTAATGGGAGAAGCAGTGAATTGGCACGTCTAATCCAGTATTCTGACACCAGTGTACTGACTGGGGACATCTGTGTTCCATTTGTTGCTTTGATCTGTTCTATAGGGTTTGGGGATAGAAATTCTCTAGAGAAGCATAATGTCAGAGACAACCAAGAAGCCTTGACTATGCTGCATCTTCCAGAGTGGGAACACTTTTTAGCTTTTGTGAAATTTGCTTCTTGGTTGGTATCTGCTACTGCCTAGTGAGTTGCAAAATGGAAGGTGAACATTAGCACCTGAAGGATACTGACAGATTGTAGTTACAACTGCTGATGGAAATCAGAGGATACTCTCTCATACCAAGCACATTTCTACCACCCAGCCTTTTTTTCCAGTGCTGCTAAATCCATGAATGATGAAGGACGTTTTCCTTTGTGAGGAAAAATGTGAATTTTGGATGGTTGAGGAGTTTATTGCTGAGATCACCTGTGTGGGGAAAAAAAAATAAAAGTAAGAAGCTTTGTCTATTCACACTTTCAAACATTTAAAATTGTCAGCTAGATCATCCCCTCTGTGGGACTCAGGGGGTCACTGTGAATGGGCAGAGTGTGATTTTTGGAACTCTGGGACTCCTGTATCTTGTGTTTCTCTGTTCCACGATGGTTTCCAGAGAAGTTGTGTCCATGTGCTTTCTGCTGCTCCTATCTATTTTGCTTAAGGCAGGAAGAATGCCCTTATGTGGAATATGAAGCCACCTAGAAGGGCCACAATGTCACATAGTGCCTGTTGGCCTGAGTTGGACAAGTTCCTCCAGAGAGCAGCCCACCAACTCTACATCTCCTGATTCAGCTTGTCCTTTTACTGACCTCAGTTTTGGCTTCTATGTGCTGCTCTGCACTTAAGCAATAGCTTTTTTATTATTATTTTTTCTTTTTCTGGATAGGTGATATTTCTGTGCCTGTTCTTGTCATCAGCTATTCCAGAAAGGCTGAAAGAATTTCATGCAAGAACTGCGAGCATTAGGGGTGAAGCTGATCTTCACACATTGCTGGGAGCTGTTTAATTATATATTTTCCTTTTACTCTGAGAATACTATCTGTTTGTCTGTGTTGTTTTCAGACAAATACAGGGACTACAATGTGAGCTCAAGGAGTTTGGGTGTGGAAGGGCTGTGCCCCAGATCATAGATACGTTTAAGGTTAGTGGTTGGGAAGTAGTATAAGGTGTATTTTGAGTTATTTTATCAATAACAGAAGTGCTGAGTAACCTGTGGCTGGATGTATCTTGTGTGCTCACATGTCCCTGTTCTACAGGTGGTAAAAGTTTATTACGGGTGTAACTTCTCATCCTTAGAGAGTCTGAGGTGGATTCTGAGTGCAGCAACCAGGATTGCTCTAAGCAGTGATAGCATCATAGTTCACACCAGAGGAATCCTAAACATCCCTGTACAGCTCGGGGGAAACTAAGTCTGGGAGTCTGAACGGGATTTAGCAGCTTCATAAGCATTTGCTGAAGTGATGTGATCCCAGCCCCCGATCTTACTGGTTTCTCCATGTTGCTTTACTTGGTATTTCAGGGCAAAAGCAGCTTGAGTAGCTCTGTCTCATTTCCTGAGTGCAGAGAGGCAGGTAAGAATGTAAAATCCCTCAGATTTCAAGGTGGAAAGTGGATTTGGAAATTGCATAATATCAATCTTCTTCAGACTTTTCTTTTTAAAAGTCACAATATCTTCCTAGCTCAGTTTCCCTGTAAGACAGCTGTATTTGCTCTCCTACCTGAATACTCGGAAAGCTGTTTATTTGAACAAGTCTTCAACTTTCCTCAGAGACTTAAATGCATGTAAAAGGTAGTCTGCCATAACCCGTATCCTCATGGAGGAAAATGCCTGGAAAGTTTCATTACATTCATTACTGTACCTTCAAATTATCATCTTATTCTAACTTGTTTGCCTATGATGACTGATGTAGACTTCTTAACAAGTTAACAAACATTTGTAGGTTTAATCAGTTCTTGCTGTTAAAAATAAATCTCACCTGTGAGTTATTTCCTGTTTCTCTGGTGTAAAGAAAGAAGCTGATGTTCATATGTTCTGGTGAGTCAGGCAAACCTGGTAGAAGTCTGCCTGGTATCCCAGACCAGGGTGGGTCATCTGTAAAACAGCCAAGCCTGCGGTAGCAAACCTCTTTACCTAGAGCAGAAGCAACAACTTGTTTATGTGTTAGACTCTCTGATGCTCAATGATGTATTTGAGATTATAACAGTCTGAAGAGCAGAAAACTAAGGATTTCATTTGATGGTTAATTTTGAAACTAAGATTCATTCTTGTTTCCTTTATGAATATTGCCTGAAGCAGGTAACACTAGGGGAGCTAAACAATTTGAGGATAAACCAAGTAAAGACTCAGATGCTGTTTTGACACCATTTTCTGGTTTTGTAAAGGATTAATTCAATTTCTCAAAAAAAAAAAAAGAAAAAAAAAGAAAAAAAAAAAGCTTTTAAGAAGTGCCTGTTAGAATTGCTCCTTCTTGCCTGCTACTCCAAAGCATTGTCTCTACTTGTAGGAATGAAGGATATCTACACAGTAATCTTGTAGTGTGAATGAAATCATAGAATCACAGAATGGTTTGGGTTGGAAGGGAACTTTAAAGCTCATCTACTCCACTCCCCTGAAGTGAGCAGGGACATCTTCAACCAGATCAGATTGCTCAGAGCTCTGTCTAGCCTGACTCTGAATGTTTCAAGGGATTGGGGTATCTACCACCTCTCTGGGAAACCTTTGGACTGTTTCACCACTCATTGTAAAAAATTTCTTCCTTAAATGATAATTTCTTTCAATATAGTAGCTTCTCTAGATCAAAAGGGTCTCTTGCTCACTTATGCTCAACTTTTATGTTTTAGCCCTGTCTGTTGTGCTAAAGACCCTGTTGCTGGGTGGTTCTTTTTATACAACAGTCATGTAAAGGCAGTTCCTGCACTATCTTGGTAGAAGTAGGACACATGACTTTGAATTCCTCTGTGAATTTTCAGCACAGTTATGTTTCCTATATTCTTAATAATAAAATTTAAACATGCCTTTTAGCATTAGTTTTATGTTCAGTAATAGACAGTGTCATACAATGACACACAACTCATACTACAACCTCCACGTAAAGGAAAATATCGCTCATGTCCTGTGTATTATTTCACCTGAATTCACCTTCTACTGGTAGTTTTTATAGATACTGTGTCTCACCTGCTACTGTGCCAAGGAGATAAAATGCAATAATCCACATTCCAACCACCTAAAGCAAATTGAATACACAGGTTAAGCATTTCATTTAGAGTTATTTGTCCTTTTTAAGAGAGTGTAATACAAAGAGACACCAACTGGCCATAAGCCAGCAACATGGCCTTGCAGCAAAGGCAGCTGTTTGTATTCTGGGTTGCATTAGGAGGAGAGCTGCCTATTATTCTATTAATTCTCCTATTCTCCACTATTATTCTCCTTTACTCCTGTTTGCCTCATTTGTTGTTCTCAATTTCCTTTTCTTCTAGGTGTTTCTTGTGGCACCTGCCTCCTATTTTGCACATACTCCTTTTCTTGTAAAGCAAAAATTTTGAGCTGTCACCCCAACCACTAAGATAGCTCATTAGAAGTTATTAAAAAAAAAAATGGTAAATTTAGTAGGTATAATCTTGCTATGTAGGAAACTGTCTCCAAGGGGTGTTTTTAGAGATTTGGCTATGTGAGAAAGCTAGAAAACCAACACTCCAAAGGTCATTGACATCACTGTATGCTCTCAGAAACAAAAAAGAAACAATTAGGAATTTCAGAGAATTTATTCTTGAAACTTTTGTGTCAAATGTCAAGACAGGAGAGGCATATGTGATCCACCTATGTGCTTTTTTGGTGGAAGCTGGGTTACTTGTCTGTAATTACATGGTTTCTTAACTAAGCCAAACGGGATAGATCAGAGTGCAGAGAATGTGTCTCTGAGCACTCTCTAATCACCTCTGAAGTCCCTGTGTGGTAATAGCTTGTTGTTTATGTGGTAGGGTAAAAGAGAAAAGCTGAATATCTAAGCAGTGAGCTGCTGTTGCAAAGTGCAGAGCTGAGAGGAATCACAAAATTTCCTTGGAAATACAATTCTATTTCCAGTTCTAATATATCCACTGATTAAGTCAATAGAGAAGAAAATTAGCTGCTCAGGGAGAGTGGGAAGTGGAGAGGAAGTCTGTCAGTCAGTAAGATTAAAAGAGAAAAGGATTGGGAGTTATTCTAAGCAGCTGGTGACAGATAAAACCAGAGAGGTCCTAACTGTTAGCCAAAAGGAGCGGCTCTGTTCAGCTGGAATATCTGTCAAGAAGTACCTTTCATCATGATGAGAACCTGATGACAGTGCAGGAAAATTATGGAAGATGTGGCTCATCAAATAAATTGGAGAGCTCAGTGGGATTTGTTTATATTTAATGGAGAGCCCTCATGCTCAGGAGATGTATAGTCCATGTCAGGAACACTACAGCAGGAAGGACGGAATAATTTATTTTCAGACCCAAAATCTGAAAGGCTTCTAATCAGTAATGGTTTTAGAAAATGTGAGAGGTTGTTGCCAAATAAGTGATCAGTAGTTTCCTTTCAGAGGTTCTTTTTTTGAAGGCAGAAAATAGAAATTAACATGGAGCGAGGTAAGCAACGGAAGATGCAGATTTCTCTCTCTCTCTCTCTCTTTTTTTTTTTTTTTTTTTTTTTAAGATCTTAATTAATTCTGTTGTTAAGAGAGGTGTAGTTTGGGCAGGAGACAATTCTTTAGTGGGTAAGTTTTCTATATTGGTCTCTGTTAACTTAATGACAAGAAGATTGCCAAGAGGTGTCTTTGTAAAAAGAGTTGAGGCAGCATACAATTTGATGGTGGAAAATTCTTTCACTGGGCATTTAAGAGGCTTATTGCTGAACAAGAGGAACTGGAATGACTTGTTGGTACATGTGATCTCAGCCCAGCCAGTATAGCTGGCAGGACAGCTGCTAAATGCTGAGCTCAATTGTTATACTCAATGGATAGAGGACATGAGATTCAGAAGCAAAACCAGTACTAAATATTTTCAAATTGCTGTTCAGCTCAGGGGGAAAAAAAAAAACAAAAAACAAACAAATATTCATAGACTGACATCCTAATGTATAAAACCTACACTGGAGTAATATCTGTCCTTTGCAATAGGTCATCAAGTCACCTTCTTGATGCTGTTGCTCAATCTGTGGTTCCTGGGCAACTAGTAGATGATTTGTGAGAGATGAGAAAGTCGGCATAACAACTGTCAACAGTGTATTTTTAAGTCCCACACCTGTACCCACACACCTTCCTCAGGACATGTGCAGAAATGCACACACACCGTCTATTCAAGAGAAGCAAGACCAAATCTCAGGGTTTTTAATTATCAGCATTTTTAACCTAATAATCTTACTGTAGTAAATAGATTTTTTTTTTTTTTTTTTTAAATTTTAAACAAGATATTTATCAAACTGCTAAGAATTTTACTCACCATTCTCTTATCACCCTTTTAATCTTTTTCTGGTGAGCAGTAACAGGATACAAAACAGCCACCGTTTTCTTTAATGAAGATTGGGTAGCTTTATGCTGAAAAAAAAGTAATGGAAAAGAGATTAAAAGCCTGGCCTACAGGCAAACTTGATAAAGTGAAAGAAACTGGAAGAATCCAGGAGGACAAAAAAAGGGAATATTGGTAACTATGAATTAATAGCTAGAAGTCACACACATTTCAATAAGGAAAACAGTAATGCCACCATGTACATTTATGGCCAGTAGAATTAAGACACAAATTAAGAAGGAACATTACATGCATGGAAGAATTAAAAAGATGGAGTGGTTTTGGTCCATTACTAGATAAAGTAGAGCAAAAGGCAAAAAAAGTATTCATGGTGATACACTGTTCAGAAAATAATTCTAGATCTGCTGTAGAACAGCTGCTGGAATGATATATTTTAAAATCATTGGACTTTGGTAACTCCCAGCTGAAATCCTTAAAAAAAATTAAAGAGCTAGGAAAAAAAACCCTATTGTCAATTTTTGTTTATTTATTAGTAAGAAAATTCTAGCAGAATAATGAAACTCCACAGGATACTCAGTCATGAAAGAAAAAATTTCAAAACCTGTTAAAATATTAAGTTGTGTAATTGAATTCAGTTACATGACATGACAAACTAACATGACACTCAACATTATAAGTCTCATGATACTTGGATTTTGATAAGATCCGCTCTGCTACTTGATATTTTGGTTAAGAAATTAAAACTATATACATGTGCTATTACAACAATTAAGTAGATTAAAAATTAAATGCATGGATTAAGTAGATTAAAAATAGAGTAATTATTTCATCTCAGAATATAATGGCAAAGAACTGGAAGGCATCTCCTGGATTTACAAATACAGTTCTTGCTACTGTGCACCACAGCATCACATCATGATCAAACTGTGATCAGGTTATTTAGCTGTGTTTTTTCACCCTATAGTTACTCACTGCTCATGATGGATCACCACTAATTAGGGTTTTAGAGGAATCAGTTCCTGGTATTGTACTGCATGCCAACTTTCAACACTGGGATTGCTGGACATGAGCTCATACTAGAAAAATACTTACATCCAGCCTAAGGTATTAGTAAATAAAAACTACAGGTCATGAATGTTGGATTATTTTTTATTGTTTGGGAAAGTAAATGCTGTCACAGTACATGCTTGCAGGATGGAGGTGAACATCTGAGGAAGCAAAAACTGAAAAGACTTAAAGTCTTGCTAATGTATTACTAGTGACTTTTGAAGTGTCAAGGAGCTTGTTAGTCCTTGTTTCCACAGATAAAGGTGGGAGAATAGTATTTTCAGTATATGTATTTTATTCAATATATAGGTGGGAATACTATTTAAAGAGTACAGAGGTTTCATTGGTGCTCTATGCAGTTCAAGAGGGGTATTGAGAAGATGGAGAAAGTGGTTCTTGGATCATAATGAGAATGGAAAAGAGGGAATGCAGAGCGAGAAGTGAAGAGATGACTTTTTAGCCTAGGACTATGAAATGTAAATGGTTGTTCCCCAAGGATATAACCTGAGACAAGAAGAGAAGTGATACTTAAACAAAGCAGTAGTGGTAGAACAAGAACTAGCCACAAAAGTCAGTGAAGTCAAATGTGTTGTCCTGAAATAGCCATCCAGCTGGAGGGAAAGGGCAAAAAACACAGCTAGTTTTAAGGTGGAGTTTTATCACATTTCAATGTGGCAGTGAGAAGTGGTACGGATGAGGGTTGATGACCTAGTCAGTGCCTTCCACTTGATCCTGTGTTTCAAAGAGGCCAAACGGGAAGTTAAAGAGTTGCCTCAGAAGCAAGGTCTTATGTGATCTTTCCAATTTTAAAGTCTGCTTTTCTCTCTTATATACTGAAGTTTAAGTTCTTCACCTTCTTTCAAGTCTTTATTTTCACCATTTATGGGTTTTTCCATCTTTTCCTCCAACCATACTTCCTGTATTTCCTGCACTGGCACTGTCTTTAAACAGAATATTTTGTCAGTTCTGTATTTCCAGTGTTTTATTTCAGTCTTTCATATTTTTTGGTAGTTTAGCACAGTACTTGGTTAATGACTCAAAGGCAACATGGAAGAGAAGAAGCCATCCAGAGTTTAACATATAAGCTTTGGGTATAGAAGTTACAGGCTAAATTTCCTGTTCTCTCAGCAAATTCTTGCATGGCTTTGAGCCTTAGGCATTTGTTTAACACTAGCTAATTGCACGCCCAAGCATTGTAACATTACCCAAATTGGTAACAGAAGGTAAGGAGAAAAAAACCAAAAAACAATAATATTTTTAGGCCTCATAAAGGGGATCATGTATGTGTTTACCTATAAGCAAATACCTGAAAGTACACTATATTTTTGTTTGTTTATTTGTATGTAATTTTGTTTTTCAGCCCATTCTTTACAAGCATACAAAAATTACCATCTTTTCCAGGCTCAGTCCCCATTTGGTAGCTCAGACACTATCTGTCCAGACTATCATATACTGAAAACTGGTAACACAGTACTGGACAAAGTGCTGGTGATATGCTGTACAATTCAGGTAGCAGAGTAATTGGCATAATTGATAAAATAATTTAATCTCCAGCTCTTCCCCATAAATAGCCCACAGTAGGGTCCTGATTCCAGATGAATGCTCTCTGGCACCGCTTCAGTACAAATGAGTAATAATAAGTAAGAGAGTGTCTTGGCATTAACCAGTCTCCTTTCCTGCTGGTTCACCAGCTTTTAGGTACAGTTAAATTCTCCAGGAAGAACCAGATCTTAATTGAATAGCTCTGAAACTCCCAAATTTAAGGTTACATAAATCAGTTTTGTAGTGGAGCAGTGATATCCAGAACCTTTCCTAGACTTCCTTCTCCAAATTGCCCAATACAAAGTAGTAACCAAAGCAAGGCAAGACTCACCAATGTTGTCTGGTCTGGGTAATAGAGTTTTCTGAGTATTTACTGACCTCTTAAACTGAATTTGAGACACTGGACTAGGGCATTAGCCTGAAATAATGACTCAGAATAGTGATGCAAATTATTTTCGTGAGGTGTTTGATGTGGGAAGAGCCCAATAAAAAGTGAGTAAGCACTCAAAGTTCTCTGTATGTTTGTTCATCATTGGAGGATGCAGTAAGATTTGGACTTTTAAGGTGTTTAGGTCAATTGCTTAGAAATGGTGAACAATCTAAAGAAATTGTAGGATAATAGTAAAGAAAATCTATTAAATATCAAATCCTTGGCTTCTCACTTCAGGACTTTGTGCAGTATCTGCTCTGATTTCCTAAATAATAGTCTTCTCACTTTGATCCTACACTGGTATTCCTACATCTAAGTTTATAGAGGCAATTATCTCACAAAAATCTTACTACGAGCATCATAAAAAACCCAACATGATTCAGTTTTGAGAGGTGGCTGTGCCAATTCTGTGCCAACGAGGAAGCCTTCAGCTGACTTGTAGCCACCGCGTGGCCACTTGTCTGTATTTCTAAGAGGACCTTCACTGTTCATGATTAGGCTACTGTTAAATTTATTCAACTCTAAGTCCAACACTATTTGCCTTTTGCCCTTTCTGAAGTAGACAACAGCCCTTGCTGATGACTAGTTCAAATTTCTCTGTATATGGCCTGTCTGTCTACCAAAAATGCCTCATTTTCCACATTCATCCACATAAGAGCTCTGTATTAGTTCCCCACTTCCGTTCTCCCTTTAAATTTGCAGTGCTCCTAATAATGCTTAATTATGTACCCTAATTTATTCTCCTTTTTCATTTCAGCTGTTATTTATGTTCTCGGGTATTTTCCATTTTAAAAAAAGCCAAAAAAGTCCAGATTCCATGTGCAAATACCATCATTTTGTTCTTCCTTTAAAATCATAGAGACGTATTCAGTCTTCAGTTACCTTAGCCCCACTGAATCCACTCTGTTTTCCTAGCCACATTACATTATCACAGCCCAGAAATTCTCATCTCCTACTGGGATTTCCTGGAATTGAAAAGCTTTAAGCCTTGTAGCTGCTGCCAGGGTCTCCTCGGGATCATTCTGAGTGCTGCTGTTTGCTTTTTGCCTCTTGACTCGGACCATACTGTTCAACCTGTCTTTGTTTAAGCAAGAGTCCTTAAAGTCCTCCAGCCCCAACCAGCAGTTAGTAAGGACACGTGCCCAAAAACCCTACCAAGTTTTCAGCCACTTACCACTTTGAATGCAGAAAGGGTTGCTGCTTTGCAAGCTCTGTTCAGCCAGCTCCCTGTCAAATCCTGGTTGCTACTGGCTCTTTTCACTTGGAATTAATCCCATGACAGTGGGTGCGGACCTGCCCACATGCTGTCTAATTACAGGCTTAGTGTGGGTGAGTGAGAGCCTCTGTAAGAACGATACCCTTCTTGCTGGATATAACAGATGTTGCCTTTTCTTGTCTCTCATCATATCTAATTCATCAAAATTTTCATCACTTAAAAGTTTTGTTATGCATTTGAAGAAAAGCAAGACGAGGTCATTTTAGCCCTCAGAGGGGTTGTTGTATGTAACATTCATAACAGTCAACTTGAAGTGCTTACCTGGGTTAGCTGGTTATCACAAACTCCTGTTACAGTCAAGGGGCTGAGGATTCTCTGTGGAGCAGTTCAGAACAGGAGCTTAATTTTGCAGCTGTGTGTCACCCACTGGAAGTCACCAGCTATCTGTTTGTTATCTGTCTGATGTATGTGCCCTGTGAAGCAAACTCTTGTACCTTTTCATATAATCAAGCTTGTTTATATTTTTTACAGAGTCTAGCTTCTTTAAAAAAGCAGGGAGTAAGAAAAATAATTGTGTTACAACTTGGGGAGAATATAGGTGACTGAGCATTTATTAACTTTTTCTAGTGAAGTTACTCAAATTCTGTCTACCCACTACCATTTTGACTCTTAGGTGACATGGGATTCATGGATCTGATGTCTCTGTACCAAGCTCTCTCGTGAGTTGGCATGCTCTGAATATAACTGGCATCAATATTGTGATCCACTTAGAGCAGAGAAACCACAGCCACTTTAATTCAAAATTGTGTCAGGAGGAGAAGGATAGGATGACGATAATAATGTAACTTATCTTTTTCTCTGTAATGGCTTTGACTTGTCCATCATGTAAGTCCCAGGTTCTCTTCTGTGCTCTGAAGGTTATGGGTCACAACTATGTCACAACCCAGGTCTTTCAATTCCAAGGCAAGACCTCAAGTCACTACACTGTTATCTACAGGGTGGGTGCTGCCATAATCACCTGTTCAGGTAACTGTGTAAGAGCGACTGTCATCCTTATACAAGGAGTGATTCAAGTGCCTCAGGGCAGGAAGTAACTTGTGTTGAATCTACACTTCATATAAGAAGCCAATTTGTGGTCTTGAGATACGTGCATTGCCTGAGAGAAGATATAATTTCAGAAATAACACTAAAAATATGTTTTCTGTGTGCTGAGCTGTACATAATGCACTCAGCCCACTAGCCATTGTAAGAACCAAGTGTCCATCATTCCTTGTAGCATGACACCTACATGAATGTTTGGATCTGTGTCTGGTTCTTGTTGGTAAAGTGGTGCAAGCCAGTGCCACATATGATGAAAATCATTAGAAAGAAGTCTCAGAGGAATCTGGAGGAAGCAGCGGCTAGTCAGTGACTGGATCTCCTATTTAATTACTGCTTACACTGAAGACATGTAAGGAAGATCTTGCTAACAAGAAATTATCTACAGTCTAGTCTATGTTCATTGTATGAACAGCAGTTCAAGCAGCGGTTATGAGACCTGTATCTCCTCAGATGATGTAGCTCATTTGATAAGTCTGGGAAGGAATGAGGTAGGGAGCCACAGAAAAGAGATAAGGAATGGCATGTGCCTCATTTGTCAAAATATTTAAGTTAAATGGAAAGCAGCCAGTGAAACTGGTGCCTTTGTTAATGATGAAAAATCTTCAGAAATTGCTGAACATATTTCTATGAAATACATGCTTGCAGGAATACCTCTGGGGACAAATGTACACAAATAGCTGAAAACTGCATTTGGTAAGAATGTAAGTTTACTAACTTCTTTAGTTCGCTTTTTGATCTACTCTGTATGTTGATAAGTGTCAACCTGGTCGATACAAGTGGACCATATAGGTTTTCAACACAGTTTCAATATTGAAGTATTTCGGAGGGAATACACAGCTGTGCAGATTAAATTAATGTAGGCCAGTATGAAAAGTCAGAATTAATAGTAAAAAGAATTTCTAGCCCATGTTGTAGGGTTTTGAGGTGTAGCTTCTTTTAGGAATAATCAATTTTTCTGGGTCTGGTTTTATGTCCTAAGAGGAACAGTAGGTTTTTATGGACATTAAGGAAAGTCTGCCTTTTGCAGTTACCTCTGACAATGTTCAAGGAAGCACATCCAGGTGGTTTTATAAATGTCAGCTTGAGAATTATCAAGGACATAAATGCATTCTGATAGGAGTGGCCTTCACATAGGTAGGAAAAAGAGAATCAAAACACTTATTGAGAATTGTGTTCTCTGAAGGAATCTCAGCAACTGTGTTTCAAGTGCTGTGATATATAATTACTAAGGCTTTCATAGAAAGATAAGTGAATAAAATTATAAAAGCAATGTTTTTCTCTCTCATTTCAATTTTAGAGTGAAGATAGTTAATGAATTTCTTAGCTTGGGTAGAGGTAATCTGGAAGTAGCTTTGTGTATTTAATCCCCTAGATAATTGCTAATATGTATGGAAAAGGACCATTCATCTTCTTGGAGAATCTTACCTTTTAGCCTCTGAGTGGCAGTGACTTTCTTGGTATTTCTATTGTCTAACTCCAGTGAAGTCTAACTTAATTCTGGTCAAAGGAACAAATCTTATATTGAATAGAGGAAAAACCGATTTTCCTTAGTGTATCCTTTCCAGTACTGCACAACAACAATAAAAGGAATATTTTGGAAATGATAAATTTTCATATCCTTCCATAATACATGCTGTCTGCTACTTAAATCAGGCAAAGGAAGCAAAGATAACATTAACTTCTGGTTTTGTGAGCTGGGGACTTAGAGAACATAGTATCATTTTAAGGAAATAACACTAGAGCAGAATTTTAGAGCAGATGATGAAAGTAATTGAAGACAAAGAGGATTCAGCAGGGACCGCCAGGCTTTCTTCACAAGTAATGGGCAGAATTAAAGGGAATAGGGTTAAGTCCATTATTCTGGATATTTGATCTTCTATTAATGCTAGAATATTAAACTTCCATGAAAAAAGCAGCTGAAATAAAAGGGAATAACTGTAGATTTTGCCTTGGAGATTGAGAGGCAAATGCAAATCTTCTTGAATGTATAAATTGAAAAAAGAATGTCTCTTAATAGCTTGGACACAGACCAGTGGCTCAGAACAAACAGCTATCTAGGGCTCTGGACATCTCCTACATTAGGTCCCAAGCTTTCCTAGTGTCAAAAAAAAAGGGAAAATTATGGGACGAAAAGGGGACTGACACCAATGCCAGCCTATATTTTCAAATATTGCTTATCCTTCTGGTGTTGCAAGACACTTGCCCCATCCAACCTTGCGGTAGCTGGGAGGAGAGGTATGTTTTTCTGCAGCACAACAATGTAGGCGTGCTCTGTTTGTGCGAAGGTTGGCGATGATGCATGTTCTTTCCGGAAGTTTTTAGATTCTTGATAGTTAAAGATAAAGAACAGATTCTTGGCTCTGTTTTATCTTGTAAGTATGCCATAAAAATAGATTTGGGCATGCTATCAACTTCTATTTCCTAATTATTGGAAACAGAATAACTTAAAGCAGCTTGGAGACTATTCGAAATTACAAAGTCCCTGATACTATGTTGCCGCAAAAGAATAAGAGGTTTTGTAGAGAGCCCACATAGATAGATTTGCTGATAGATCCATGAGCAATTGTTTATCATCCCAGTGGCAGCTCCAACCCCAGATGGCTTTGGAAAAATAACTCAAATAAATGTTGGGAACATACAAAGATTTTTGGTTCTGCTTCTGTCCCAGGAGCCTGACAAATGTAGCTGTTTGAGACAGGACTTTCACAGAATACCCTGACTGCATTAAAGTCTCAGCAAAATAACTTTTCTAAGATTTTATTTTGCTTTCAATATAACAGACACCTGTTTGATAATTGGAGTCTGCTGTTGAAAAAATCAGTAACTTTCATTGAGGGAAGAGAGTAGGAGAACTGTATGTAAATAATTTCACTATTAAAATATCCAAATATCCAGGAAGAAATGCAAGAGAAGGGAGTGAGGCGATGCCCCTGCAGGAATAAAGAATGCTAACATCAAACAGACTTGCTCCCAGGCAGTGTGATCTTACAGGTGGATTGGTAACTGGTATGACACAACAGTGGGTTGAAAAAATGAAAACCAGATCTCAGATCTACCAGAAGTACCTTCAGGATGCGTGTTGTCAGGCATTGAGCCACTGTAATCATTCCATCACTTCTGGTTTGCTAAAGAAAAAGACTCTAACCTAAACTAAACATAAAGGAAGAAATTAGAAAAAATTTTCAAAATGCAAATATCTAGAAAAGAATTAGCTTTTGGGGCAACAGAAGCCTGAAAAGAGAAACAGAAGCTTATAAACAATCATGTAGGAACACATGAAATAGAGATCCTGCACATTATCTAGAGAAGAAAAAAAAAAAAAAAAAAGCCTGACATATTTTTTCCTGGAGAAAATTATGGAGTTTCCCATAGATGATGGCAAATGACTGGGCTATAAAACCATATAATCAGAAAGGAGATAGTCTTAAAGGCAGAATGAAGGCACTAGGGAGGCTTTCTGTACAAGAGCCTTGTCAGGCTTCAGCTCTAACAAAGCTGAAAGACCAAAGGGACTTCTTGAATGAACTGATGCAGTAGGTTTGTTTCCTGCAAATTTGCAGTTCATTCCGGATTTTGTCAATATATTCTAGGATGTGAGAGTAGTATGAGAAAATCTGCATAGTCACAGAAATAAAATAGACAAGATCAAAAGTGGGAAGAGAGATGACTGCCTAAACTGAACACTGAGGGTCTCTATTTAATTAATTTTAATAATTCTTATTCTTATGCTTTTGGTTCGGTGCTCACAAATATTTATGAAGGTCTTTTTGGTAGACTGTGCTTTTTGGAAGGAAGACAGTCTGCTGTGCTGTGCAGTAGAGTATTTAGTTCCTGTTAATGGAGAACTCTGATAAAAATGGTCCATGTTTTCTCATTAGCATGCCTGCATATATCACTTTATGACAAGCATAGTTTCTCCTAAAATTATTTTTCTAATGTTACATATAAAGTAAATGCAGATGGTAAATGGAGCAGAGAGTTAGTATTTTCGACTACTTGTTATTGCTGTTCTCTCCTTTCATGAAAGATTTAAGAGGTTTGTTTGTATGTGTGTTTGCTTTACCTTACCCCATTGCCAAAAGAGTGTCATGAGAGAGAAAAGGGACTGAGGCCGAGTGCTTTATAATGGCTGTGTTAGTAATTTACCTTTGGCATAATTTTTGCAAAGAACAAATGCTCAAGGAGTATTAAATGGAATTTGTATTGTAATTCTAAAGCACTCATAGTATTGCAGAATATTAAATAACATAAAAGACTGAATGCAAATCTTAACATGTCCTTAAAAACCCCAGACAAATGAAGCACATCTGATTAAAAAAGCACTACCTTTCAATGTGACAGGCAAACATATCAAATGGTGCATCTCACTTGACATTTTAAAGATGCAATTTAAATTGTTCTAAAACGCTGGCTTATCTTCTTGTGTAGATATGAAAGAATTAACTGCCTTTGTCAAAGGCAGATTGTTTTGTGAAATATCAAACCCCTGCATTTTTTGACTGTATCCATTAATACAAAGTGATAATATCCAAAGGTTTCATACAAGTAACAGTTTTATTTTTTAAATACAGAAAAAAATCAGGAGTAAGACTATTTGCTACCAGCAACACAGAGCTGCTGTCAATGTTGTTTTGTTGGTTTTTTTTTTTTTCACTTTTAGCACATAAAAATACATCTATAGACAGAGCAAGAGAGATTTATTAGCAAAGAAGTGCAGTGTTGATGTTTACTATGCAAAAGAATTAAAATTAACTCAAGAAACAGCACATGACAAAGATACAAAACAGGAGAACACAAGGGGAAGGAATTAATGCAAGATTTTATTTTTAGCTGAACTGATTGGGTGAGAAAATACATATTTGTGAGTGATCTAATCAGCTGGATCACATTTGTTGCAGAAGTCATCAGCCCCTGTGAGCTGTCATGTTTTGTCAGAATGCTGTTGAAATCGATAACCTAAAATTAAACAAAATGAAAGGCTGTATTTTTAAAAGCAAGAATATGATATATTATTCATAAAAACATGAAATTAAGTTTTAGAACGGCAAAAGTGGCACAGACAAGCATGGAGGTGAGAGGGGACGGGCTTTATAGAAGTCTTCAGTTCAACAGGACATTGCTTCCTCCGTGTGAGAAGCCTTGGCCTACGTTGCACTGCTCACGCTGCTCTCTCAGGTCATTAAACCCAATGACCCAACCCAGTGCCTGGCCCTGCTGCACGTTTTTCCATGACCCCAAGGAAAACATTTACATTTCTTCTGATTCCATTCCTGACTGTAAGAAGGGGAAAATAAGTCTTCCTTTTTCCCTCCCTTGATCTCCTTTATTTGTGCAACTCTGGGGCAGAGAGCCATCGCTGATTTATGAAGGATGTTCGAGATGGTGTAATTACTAGCTACAGATATTTCCCAACTCTGTAGAAGTACCTGGGGGGTTGTTTTGTGCTTTTTCAGGGGAGCAGAGAAAAGGGAAGTCCCTGCTTACGCAAGAAGTGGGTCTTGCCAAAGGAGTTTCCCTAAGGGGCAGAGGAGGACGAGTTCCCTGTTGAAGATGATTTCTGGGTCTTCAGCTGGAGATGGTATTGAAGTAGTGAGTCTGAGAAGGTAGACAGCTGATTTGTCAACTTTGTTGCAAACCTCCTAAGCAAGCTGCTCTGGCAAACTTCATAGGATGTGACTGGATTCTGACATCTCAGAATGATTGTTGCATAATTTGAAACACACCTGTTCATCACTCACATTTAGCCTTGTGTAATGCATCTCATTAACACCTTCTGGTAAACCTCACTGGAAATATTCTGGAATAGCTAGTTGTTAGGATGGGACAGAATAGAGTTGCCAAACATGGTTCACACACAGTATTTCTGTGCCCAAATCATAAATTTCACATTAGATTTAAGAATTAGCTCTATGTCCTAGACTGCAGTGGGCAATTAACCAAAATGATTTTTGTGGGTAGCTTGTGTTGAAACAGGAACAATCTTAACTTAGTTTGGCTGATGTTGGTAAAATTTTGTCCTGGTTTTGCTAGGATAGAGTTAATTTTCTTCTTAGTAGTTAGAATAGCTGTGTTTTGGTTTCAGTGTAAGACTTGTTATTAGACCATCATTGATAACAGTACTGGAGTTATTAGCTGCTGCTGGAGCTCAAGGCCACCGTGTTTGGCTCGTTCACAGCTGCATTAGGACTGGGAGGGAGAAGTGGAGTGAACAGCAAAGCCCAAAATTGACATTTGGATGTGCCAATGAAATATCCCATATCATATCCCATCATGTTTAGTGTATTATCCTGGGTTGCCTGGAAAGGGGGGGGAATTCACACTGGCTTTCACTCGGGCTCTCGCTCTCCCAGCCGGGATTGCGGTTTCAGTTCGGGATTGTCTCCCCTCCAGGATCATTATCTGGGAACGGGCCGGGCTTGGTCGGCAGGTGGTGAGCAGTTGCACTGGGGTTCACTCATTTGTATATTTTATTACTGTTACCATTATCACTACTATTTTACTATTAGATTTTAAAAAGTATTATTTTATTTCTATTATTAAACTGTTCTTACCTCAATCTACAAGCCTCCTTACCCTTGCCTCCCAATCCTCTCCCCTGTCTCCTGGGGGTGGGGGCGAAGTGGGTGAATGGCTGTGTTGGCTGCTGGCCAAGGGCTAGCCCAGTCAAACTATCACACTTTTAGTAGTCTGGTTTTGTTAACCAATATAATCAAAATGCTATCAAATTTGAGGGGGCAGTGCTATATAGTAATGCAAATAATGTAGCTCAGGCCCAACTTCAGTGGCTTCAGAAAGGCAAGGTAGAGGTGGACAATTCAGCTTCACTCATAAAGAGAAAATAGTTCCTTTGAAGGGTGCCAGAAAATTTAACATCTTCAATAGAGCAACACAGTTTTGATAAAGTTGATGCCTTTTTCAGGTATAGAGAAAGAGTCCCAGCTCACCAGTGTTCAGCAATGCTGAAGAGAGCACATCAGTGAGTTCTTCCCCAGGAAAAAGGCAACAATCAAATGTTTTGCTGTGCATTAAGCTCTCTTCCTTGACACATGATGAACTTTGGTGGTAGAATTTCTCAAGGTATACTGTGTGACTCAGTATGTAGTTCCAGCTCCTAGGCAGTCTTTTGGATGTGGTACTAAAAACATTGTTTAAAGGTGATCTTCAGGAAGGAAGAACACGTCAGGCAATGCCATTCAAACTCTGATTATTTTTATGTTTAAAATTATTCTCAGATTCCTGACATAGAACCAGATGCTCCTGAAAACATGAGAGTCCTTTTCTTGAACAACTGAGCAGGCACTATTGAAGAATTTAACTGTCTATGGTCCTTTTTTTTATTTCCCCCCCTTCCCTTCTTTTTTCTTCCTTTTGCCTTTTTTCTTCCT
>NW_010308433.1:0-12049 GCF_000700745.2 Antrostomus carolinensis
AAAAAATAAATCAAAATAAATAAAAAAAATAAATCAAAAATAAATCAACAGTGCAATTTTTTCTTTTCTTTTCTTTCTTCCAGGAAACCTTGCCATTCAAGACCTTGCAAATCTGGGTTTCTGTAACCAGAGCCTGGAGTACCCAATTACTGCTGTCCTGGTCAGCAGTTCACGACGCCGAAGCGCCCACAACAAATGCAACGGAGTTGACCCAGATGAGACGTGGAAAATGCGACACTGGCCAACCCCGCGCTGAGTCCCAAGTCAGCACAAAATGGGAGTGTGTTTCTCTGCAGGTTGATTCAGAAGATCAGGCAGGCTCAAAATACCCAGATCACAATGTGGTTGGCTACTCATGAATAGAAACACCCATGATTGTCTAGGGTTGCACCACTACGGGCTCGAGCAGACGCAAGCACGCAGCTTGCTTTTTCACTCATAATGCAATTTATGTCTTCAAATAGAGGAGGAGGAAGAGGCAGGTTCGCCAAGAAATCTCTGAAAATTCAGTTATTCCTCAAAAAGTCCACAGGAAGCAGATCTAAGACACTTGAGTTTTGTAAAAGTAAGAACAACGTGGTATAAAATGAGTGATAACAGCTGGTGTTTCTAGGTAAATTTAACCTTACAGCAGCCCCCTGGGTAGAGCAGCTCTGTTTTGCTTTGGTTTGGAAGCTGTAATCCCTTGTACAGAAGCAGTTAAGCAATGGCATGTCCTCACTCAAAGAGATATGATAAGGAATTAGGAAAGTCCATGAGTGAAACAGAGAGAGAAACATTATTTTTAGGTTGCCCAAGGAAGTTGTGGCTGCTCCTCCCTGGAAGTGTTCTCGGCCAGGCTGGATGAGGCTTTGAGCAACCTGGTCTAGTGGAAGGTGTCCCTGCTGCTGGCAGGGGGGTTGGGACTGGATGAGCTTTAAGGTCCCTTCCCACCCAAACCAGTCTGTGATTCTATGATTCTACGATTTTTGTCACTAATTTGACAATTAGTAGTTTAAACAGGAGTTAAGTCAGAGAAAGGATGAATCCACTGATGACAAGGCTGCATCAGAGCCAGGTCCAAACATTTTTCTACATCTGTTTCACATCTATCCAAGTTAATCTTTGTAATTACTATATGGGTAAGACCTGAGTCATTAAATCAAAACCTTTGCAAGAGGCTGACTTGCAGGGACAACAAAAAACACCCTGCATGGCAGAGACAGCAGCCAAGCAGCAGACATGAACAAAGCAGAGCCCGTTTTGAGGAGAGGAACTGTAATATCTACTGTTGAGCAAAAGGAGAGAACATCCAGAAGAGCTAAAAAGAGATTCCAGGGGTTTGCTTTGGGGGTTCTTTGTTTTATACATAGCACAGTTTGAACTCTTTTTTTTTTCCACTTACTCTGTATTTATGGGCAATTATGTTGATCCTCACCCAGAGCCAAGATCTACTGGATTCACAGGGTGGGCACAAAGGGCTCCTGTCACTGAAATATTCGTCATCCAGATCAATCCAGATCAATAACGCCGGCTTCGTTTCCTTTGAGGTGCCTGAGCCTGTCCAGCAATCCTCCAGCCTCAGTGAACTGGTTTGAATCAAATCTAATCACCTCGTGGTGCCAGTCTCTGTGGATTGTTGTATAAACGTGTTTTTCAAGAACTGGAATTACTATCTCCTGTTTTCAGATGGTGAATGTGTTTCTGACAGAGGAAGGGGGTGTCTCTTTGCTATGCAGAGAGGCGGTGCTAAGAAATGCATGTGCAGAACTGTTTGGTAGAATATTAAACAGGGGAAGAGGGATGTGTGTGTGAATTCATTCATCACCTCTTTCACCCAGTGCCCAACAAGCCCAAGGAAGAAGACTGGAAAGCTCTGGATCTCTCATTAGGAGAGATGGAGATTGAAATGAGTGGCAAAGTTCAATTAAAATTAAAAAAATAATCAGATGGCAAGTTGTTATTTCTAACTCTGGTGGAAAAATCTGTTGTAGTTTCATCGTGGAGTAAGATGTCAGACAGTGTCCCAGGTTGCCCAGAGAAGCTGTGGCTGCTCCTCCCTGGAAGTGTTCTCGGCCAGGCTGGATGAGGCTTTGAGCAACCTGGTCTAGTGGAAGGTGTCCCTGCTCATGGCAGGGGGGTTGGGACTGGATGAGCTTTAAGGTCCCTTCCCACCCAAACCAGTCTATGATTCTATGATGTGCTTTTTGTACACATCATGTTTGCTCTGGATTGATGTATTTGGGGGTTTGCTTTGATCTGCTTTGCCGATGCTCACTGCTGCAAGGAGGCTTTGCTGTGCTCTGCGGGCACTTTGTGCTCATCAAGTGCCAGTGACTTTAATTGGTCAAACTGGCATCAACTAAAATAGAAGAAGTTGATTCCTCCTGAATCATTTGGTTTGTGCCTACCTGGCTTCAGCATCAGCTACTGGAAACAAAGCAGGAACCTTTTTTTTTTAATAAATTAAATTTTTTAGGAGGGAGCTCAAGGTACCATCCTCTGCTAATGACACGTTCTTAATCTCAGTTGTAGGAGTACGTTAATAACCCATAAACTAATAATTTTGTAGCAGCAATTTGAGTTTCCTCAACTATATTATTTAAAAACCTAACCAAGGGGGGGTGTGTGTGTGTGTGTGTGTAGACAATGACACCGTTCAGAAATCCAAATAAGGGAATGAAATGGCAGCTTGGCAGGGACCCAAGGGCCACACCTATTTACAGGGGAAGGCGAGCACAGCCACCATCATTAATTAATTCAGAAGCCACGGCAGCACACAAAACTTGATCTGGATGCACAGTGCATCCCCCACCTGAGATCAAAAGGGAGGGCTGCACAGACACAGCCCTGTCTGTAGCACACACGAGGAAGGCTGCTGGGCTGATGTTTACCCCTTGGTCCCACAGTTAGAGGAGAAAAGGAAACCAAAGTTGTCATTATCACCCAGGGGATTGAGGGAGATTTTGAATCTTAAACAAGATTAACCACTGGTAACAAACCTGTGAGGGTCCCTCAGCCCAGAACAAGCAGAAAGCAAATGGACACTGAAGATGAGTGAGATGAAATTGAGACACTTCAGTGGCTGTATGTCAGACAACATCTAACTTGACAAAAACACCAGGGCATTTTGGGTAGAAAACAAACAAGAGGTGTCACAATGACACCAAACAACGTTTTGCAAAGGAGATCTTAATCAAGTTTGCACATCTAAACGTCCTAAGGGATCAATAACATGCGCAATATTTAAATGAGTCTTATTTAATTACTTCTATAGTCTTCATCATCATAATTCTCAGGCACCTCACAGAAGTTACCCATCAGGTCCTAACTGACAGGATTCACGTGCTTTTGTTCCCCAAGCCGCTTCCTATCACTTAAAAGTCCTGGCTGCTTGTTAAACCATCATCTTCAGGTTTCAAAACCGTTTTTGGTCCAGCAAAAGGAATAAATACATCCCTCTCTGGATACCTTTGCTGAAGGAAGGAGAAAAAGCAAAGCAATCTTAAATACCTTCAACAGAAACTCATGGAATAAAGATTGCAGGTGCCAAGTTTGGAGGTGCACTCTGCATCCCAGAGCCCAGCTTTCCTGCAGTGCAGAGGAGTGTGTGATCACAATCACAAAGCTCACAGTATTTAGTTAAAGATGTCAAGTAAAAAGTTTACTTTCTTCAGAATTTAAGAGCTTTCCCCATCCCAGGACACCTTACATACGTGCCATATACCAGACCACCCTCAAAGACACTACACCTTCCATCTCATATTCTATGTCACTGATTAATTTTGCTTCTTTTTTGACTATTCATAAACTTTCCCACAAACAGCATTTGAAAAATAAATTACTGATACAACAATCAACAAGTTTCTCTTGGTGATGCTCCTGTTGGATCCTGTCATCGCAGGAGCAGTAACAGTCCCTACACATCAGCAATCTTCCATGAATTGCAAGGTGTTAATTAAATATTAGCTTTAACTGTAGGGCTACCCACTATCCTGGAGTATAACTTTAATGAAAATAAGAATTATTATGCATAGCCAACCCAGATTAGCCTTGAGCTGAGCTTCTGAAAGTTACACAAGGATTACTTCTCAAGTTTTATGAAGAATGTCATCTCTTTATCAGGATCTTTCCTCTTAGAAAAAGCTACATCACAACCTGCAGTCTTCTTCCAGTATCATCTGTTTTCAGCAATAGGTGCAGAAAAGGTGTTATAAATGTCATCTATAAATGTCATTAACTACAGAAGTTAATTTGAATTTTTAAAAGGCCTAAGACATCCAATTCCCATCGTATTTATAGGGTTAATCAAGGCATTAAAGGCACACTTCTCCCTAGTGCATGTATAGGTTTAGATTGGGTATTAGGAAGAAGTTCTTCACTGTGAGGGTGGTGAGACACTGGCCCAGGTTGCCCAGAGAAGCTGTGGCTGCTCCTCCCTGGAAGTGTTTGTGGCCAGGCTGGATGAGGCTTTGAGCAACCTGGTCTAGTGGAAGGTGTCCCTGCTGCTGGCAGGGGGGTTGGGACTGGATGAGCTTTAAGGTCCCTTCCAACCCAAACCATTCTATGATTCTATGGCTGAGAAAGGAAGGGTGCTGCCCACAGAGCATCCTCAGCTCTTCAACCACAGATGGAGCAGAACTTCCCTGGACACCTTCCACAGATACCAACCCAAAGCAGCTTTACGATGAGGCAAAGGTTCTTCCACTGCTCTAAGGACCAGGCACTTGCTTTCAAAGACTACATCCCATAATGCCTTAAAACCAAACAAAGCCAGTCAGCAAAAAGCAAAATCATAACTCCGTACTCAACAGCATCCTAGAGAGCGTAACGCCGGCGCCGCGCCTGCCATCAGCACAGACACCACTTCACTATTTCACAATAAAAACCAGAACATTTTACATTTATATTGTGTTATGAAGCTCAAGAGGTGGTCCAGTGTGTTTGTACATCCTGCAACACAAGGGACACAGGCACTACTGCAGCATTTAATTCTGCTGGAGACAGGATTTTCTCAGATCCTATTAAATATGAATGCTTGCAGTTTACTCCCTCTAATTCTTCGAGGCATTTCCAAGCTCGTGATCACATGGCTGCTCCAGCAAATGAGCACACTGGGCACAGCTAATGGGCATGGGGAAGGAAGGTGCTCCTGCTCACAGCAATGGGTAAATCAGCATTAGCATGGATCCTAACAATTCAATTTTCTGACTGATTTTAGTATCTGGAAAGTCTTTGGTATTTGTAGGATAAATCAAACTAAGAGACACGTCACTACAGAGCATTTTCAGCAATATTTCCCCTACAAAACAGTCCCCAGAGTGACTTTACTGCTATAATGAGGCTTGTCCTGTTTCACCAGCATCCCACACCAGTGCAAGGCATTTACAAAACCTCTTTAAGAAAACCTGCTGCTAGCGACTGCGTTGGCCACGGGGTAACGGTCTGGTGTGCAGGAGATGCAGCTTCAGCAGCCAACACTGATAAGGGTTTCTCCATCTAGATTGAGTCGGGAAACAAGAAACAAGTTAACCAGCATCACTCAATTGGAAGTGTTCTACTGAATTTAGAAAAAGAAAAGCTTTCTTGAACGCCAACTCCTCTAGTCTTACAAGTAGTAAAACTGGGTATTTGTACCCCAAAGTGAATGAGACAAGTCATGTCAAAATCCATTTCAAGACTAACTGAAAATTCAATCAGGGCTTCATTTTTTTTGCCATTTAAAAGACACAAAACAAGCCTTTATTCCTTCACTTCAATGCAAAGACCCCATCAGAAACTCCTGCTTATTTTAGACATTTAGCAGAGAAGGGGAAAAAAAATAGACTGCCTTGAGATGAGCTCACTTGTACCTACACAGCTATCACTGTGTTCATCTGCTCTCCCATCAAACATGATGGAAATAAAATAACCACCCTTTGGAGATGCCTTCTAACTCTTAGAACTTGCTGGCACCCACTTTGTCAGAATGCTGAGTAATGAGATTTACTGTGAAAGAATTAGGAATGATGATAAAAAGAGTTAGTGGAACCTCTTCCCAGCAGGTGAGGCACAATATCTGGTTCCATCGTCTCTGCTGGAACTACCCACATCCCTTAGTGAAACAGTGAGGAGCCACTTCCACTTGCTGGGGCTGTTCAGCCTGGAGAAGAGAAGCTCCGGGGGGCTGAAGTACCTGAAGGGGCTACAAGAAACCTGGGGAAGGACTTTTCATAAGGGCAGTTAATGACAAAACAAGGGGAAATGGGTTTAAACTGAAAGAGGGGAGGTTTAGATGAGATATTAGGAAGAAGTTCTTCACTGTGAGGGTGGTCAGACACTGGCCCAGGTTGGCCAGAGAAGCTGTGGCTGCTCCTCCCTGGAAGTGTTGAAGGCCAGGCTGGATGAGGCTTTGAGCAACCTGGTCTAGTGGAAGGTGTCCCTGCTGCTGGCAGGGGGGTTGGGACTGGATGAGCTTTAAGGTCCCTTCCAATCCAAACCATTCTGGGATTCTGTGATCCTATGAAAATATCACACAGCCTCACCTGTCCCCAGGTGTTTCAGAAACTTCTTCAGGTACCTGACTTTTTAAATATCCATTTATATTCAGCTGAAGATAACGGAACTGAGGGGAGATGGGAGGGAATGGTGTTTGCCTCGTGTCAGGGCTTATCTCCTGCCTTGTGGGAGTGCTCTTTTACAGGCTTCATTATTTTTTGTTGTTCCCATCCCTCCAGCTCCCATTGACACTGCTGGAGCGAGGGCAACAAAAAGCACATATTGTTCTGGATGACTGGAAGCGTGGTGAACTGCCTCCTGACCTTCAACACACAAGTCTTGGGCTATCAAGTCCAGCAAGATTTGGGTATGACTTTTAATTTAGTTTAGTTCATGTTTATACAGGACTAAGCCCAAGTCAGAAAGTGACGCATAAGACACCAAAACCAGAAGATGAAGCGCTTCACACACTGATCCCTTTCATGCTGCAGCAAAGTTCACTACAGGGCACCACAAATTAACAGGGAAACTGCATTCAAGTTATTAGTCACCTTCTAATTGTTAAAGGAATTGGAGACCAACTCTTCTACCAAACACAGCAGGAGTAAAACCTTTCAGGCAGAGCTTCACCTTAACGCCAGGTCAGCTGGAATATCACTCACCCACATCTCCAAAGGGGCAAGTTGGGACCAAACTGCCACACCTTGAGGGTCACCCAAAAACTGTCATGAAAACTCCTTTACTCTCTGAAAAAATACTGATTGGTTTTTGGTTGTTGTTCTTTTAGGAGAGAAAAAGGAGGGAGGGAGGGGAGAGAGAAGGAAACCAAGAAGTAGGAGAATGAATAGAAGCTGAAATGCTTAACTCAGAGTAAAAAAAAGAAGATAAAAAACAGAATTTAATATGGATGAATATAAACAGAACAGAGATAAACTCAGAAATGTGTGTGTTAAATAGCTCCCAGACACCTGAACGAGACCTGAGCTCCTGGAGTGCTCTAAGACTCCAACCATTTTCAGGCTACAGACCATCTGATATATTCTGCTTAGTGTGAGCAGCACCCATTGAGTGGCAGAAGATTTCTAAATGGGAAAGGACCCCTGTCAGGTCTGGGTCAGCAGATCCGTTTGTTTCATGCACAAATCAGAAGTCAGAGGGAGGAGCTGAGTCCAGTCGGATGCCCAAGGGTTCTCCAGGAAGGACAGTGGTGGGAGGAGAAACAGAATTGAGCCTTCTTAAAAATACAATAAAAAATAAACACACCTGATCATAAGCTTCTGCACATCTTGGTTAAAGAGACACAGACTCTGGGGCAGACTCACCAGTTATAAGGCACTTAAAGAAATTCTGCAGAGCTCGAAAACTCCCCAGACTTGTGCACATCACTTACAAAGATATAACGAACGTGAGAGTCGGGGGCAAACTCCCCACTCCCTTTGGTCCAGGGTTTGCCACACTCCCCGTCAGACACAGGACACTCCTTCCCTGTGTTTGTCTGGCCTCCAGTGTCTGGGGCTGGCTGTTCAGTTTTACTCTCCTAGATCTTTCAGATGTTTGCATTTCCTCATGCAACAAACCAGCATCACAGATCCTGAGGTAAACACAACGATTCTTTGTTTCCCTTCTCATCTCAAGTCCAACCAGCAACTCTCATTTGAAAAACAAGATGATACAGGGTTAAATAATTTCAGAGATAAAAGCTAAAGAAAAATGAGATTTAAATAAAAGGAATTGTTGTTATAAGTCACATTTTGCTTCCTTTGTAACACACACTTACAGCCTTTTGCAGATGGGCTAGCCAAGGAACGGAGAGGTCGGAGTCACTTACCCAAGGCAACATAAAGCTTCTCCTCCAGAACAGGGAAGCAAAGGTAAAGGTGAGAACAAGTTGCCACAGCACACAGGACATCAGCTGGTCCTGAGCAGTGGGGTTTTCAAGGTGCAATAAGAGGGATGAACGCCTGACAGTGCCCACCCCACCGCTGAGCTGCACCGGACCCAACAGCTCCTGCCAGACACCAACACCTCCTGCGACGCTGAGATGTGTCAAACCCCACCAGGAATGAAGCCAAGGAGGAGAGGAAAGGACATTGCTACAGCTGAGGGAACTGGGGGTGTTGAGCCTGGAGAAAGGAGGCTGAGGGGAGACCTTCTGGCTCTGTCCAAGTCCCTGAAAGGAGGGTGGAGAGAGGTGGGTGTTGGTCTCTTCTCCCAGGTAACAAGTGACAGGACAAGAGGAAATGGCCTCAAGTTGCACCAGGGAAGGTTTAGACTGGATCTGAGGAAAAAAACTTCACCAAAAGGGTTGTCAAGCATTGGAACAGGTTGCCCAGGGAGGTGGTGGAGTCACCTTCCCTGGTGTGATTTAAAAGATGGGGAGAAGAGGTGTTTAGGGACATGGTTTAGAAGTGGAATTGGCAGCGTTGGGTTTATGGTTGGACTCAGGGATCTTAAATTCTTTTCCAGCCACTACAATCCTATGATCCTAAAACTGCACGTAGCAAAGGTTTTCCACTTTCTGCCTTAATTTCAGTATGTTGAAACAGCAACACATTCAAACATTTTTTTCCTAAGAGTCAGCACATCAAAAGTGTGCAAAACTTTCATGCTAAACCTTTATTTTGTTCCATACAGCCCAAACATCCTAATCAGATTATTTTTTTCCTCCCAACACCCTTGTCACCCAAAGAGAGTGAGCTGTGCTCACGAAGTGAAAGTCAGGACGTTGCTTTCCAACCTTGCTTGCACTAGAAAGAGAGGAGCATAGCGGACAAGAGGTTAAAAAGCCCCAGCAGAACCAAGAGGTGCTCTGTAATTAAAGGGAGGGAAGTCACACGGGAGAATTCCTCCCTCCACTGTGGTAGCCACAGTCTCCCCAGGTGATGCCCAACAGGTCACACACACACACAAATGCTGGCAGGTAAAACACCAGCTGTTTACTGGTGCCCCACTGGAGAATCCCTAGACCTGACACACCAAGAAGTCAAATACCAAAGAAGAGAATTAAAGGCAATGAAAGGCAGAAACGCCGGTACCTGGAGCAGTCAGGGAAGGAAGAGAAGTGCTGAGCAGCAAAAAGCCAACATAGGAAACTGCCTATTAATAAACCTTAACCTTTGTCCTGTGCCTGTCCTATACTGCTGGCTTGGGGCAATTCACTCTCCTTTTCCCCACCTGAAAATGGACATATGATTCATGGGATGATGAAGTTCACTGATGTACACACAGGGCGTTCAGACTGAGTGGTGCTAAGGAGATAGAAAATATCACAAAGAAATTAATCACCTCAGAAATTCCAGGTGATGCATAAGAAATAAAGCAGGAACCACTAAGGGAGTGAGGGTCAACTTAATCAACAGATGTCCAGTTCCCCAGGTGAAGGGATGCCATGGAAATGCAGAGACAAGGAGAAGAAGGTTAAAAAAGTCTAAAAGAAAGTATCCTAAGCAAGTCTTTAAAGCAATCAATCATAATATGAATGCATAAATAAGCAGAATATCTATATATAAAGTGTCAAACTATCTTGTAAGTTCTAAGGTCACAAATGTAACAAGCAGCAGGGGTAGCACAGGGACCACCTGATGAAACTATCCAGAAATGGTTTTCAGAGAATAATACATTTGAGAGGCTGCCCAGAGTTTTTCAGTCCATCAGTGGCATGTTCTCCTCTTGACACTTATTTTGTCTAATGCCAAGAGCAGAGGAAACAGTGCTCACGTAGCATTTCCCACCCCATTAACAAAGTATGCTAATTACATTGTGCTTCACATACTGGTCTCCAGACATGAAGAGCATTACACAAAAGCAAACGTTACTTCCCCAAGTCTAAAAATAAGCCTGTCATATTTTCAGATACCACAACCTCCAGAAACATTTGTAGGGGAAAAAAAAAACCCCACCAAAACCCAACACCATAACAGTTCCACGTTACTTAGCTTATTATTGAGAAAGATATAAATTGGAAGTCAAGTGCCTGGAACAGGGTTGTGATGTTGGTCATTCCAGGAAAAAGAATTTTAAAGAAAAGCTTCACATCACAGTTGATTTTTCCTTTGATTTTGTAACAAGAGCTCAGCACGTGTGTTTTAATTCCAAAGGGGAATGCACACACTGCGTGTTTTCTTCCCAACTTTGTTGTTGTGACCTACCTGAGCAGTACCTACACTCAGGATAAAAACCTGTACACACACAGGTACGTATCACACACAGACACTGGACAGAGCACACAACTTTCTGCTTCATAAGACACATAAAAGGGAAACACAGTGCTTGGTGAAACACGAGGAAAATAAGCACATGAGGAAAATAGAATCCCAGACTGGTTTGGGTTGGAAGGGCCCTTAAAGCTCATCCAGTCCCAACCCCCCTGCCAGCAGCAGGGACACCTTCCACTAGACCAGGTTGCTCAAAGCCTCATCCAGCCTGGCCGAGAACACTTCCAGGGAGGAGCAGCCACAGCTTCTCTGGGCAACCTGTTCCAGTGTCTGACCACCCTCACAGTGAAGAACTTCTTCCTAATATCTCGTCTAAGGGTCCCCTCTTTCAGTTTAAACCCATTTCCCCTTGTTCTGTCATTAACTGCCCTTATGAAAAGTCCTTCCCCAGCTTTCTTGTAGCCCCTTCAGGTACTGGGAGGTCACTATAAGATCTCCCCGGAGCCTTCTCTTCTCCAGGCTGAACAGCCCCAACTCTCTCAGCCTGTCCTCACAGCAGAGCTGCTCCAGCACACAACTGCTCCCCACACAGCATGGCAGTGAGAGACCAAAGTACCAGAGTAAGACACCAAAGTATCACAGTTCATATTGTGCATAATACCAAAAAAATAAGTTCTGATGCCCAAAGATTGGAATTTTTAACTGCATAAGTACACCTCAGACCTGCTATCAGCAACAGCCAGATATTGCATCTACAAGTTTGTGGTTCAAAACATACCCAATGAAAACGTTCTAAATTTAGTCAGCAAACCAGCATTTTCCACTCAGAAATGACACACAGAGAATGCTCCAGCCAAACAGAAAACCTGAGCCACCAGAGCAGCCTGTCAGCTCTCTCCTTCCCAACTTCTCCTACCAGATACCGCGACTTTCCGTTGGTTGGCGACTGGCCAGGGACTTCACACCACGGACACCATTTCAAGAGGTACCACTGAAAAGAGAAGACAATCTCATAGGCGGTTTCATGGCACCTGACTCAATTTTAGAGTTGATTTTTAAAATATTTCCAGCTCTAATCCAAAGATGTCAGAAGTTGACTTCCTTTAGTTTTACCCCAAAACATCCTTCCTTCTTCTTCCCTTCCTAAAAAGCAGCACAGCAGAAGGGATGCAGTGAGAAGGTAAGAATGCTTCTAGCCATCCAGATGGGGAGGGCTAACGAAGAGCACACCCAGAAATAGAAGTGTAAGAGCATAAGACAGTAAGCCCGGGGTTCCTCCCACAATCAGAGTTCCTTTGACAGCAAAGGGATAATTCCAGTTCCAACCTGAGGCCGTGCAGAAAGGTCCCTAAAAGGGACAAATGTTGTATCTACGCACACGTGCTGCTGCTCGGCCAAAAAAGTCACCCAGATAATAGAATCCCAGACTGGTTTGGGTT
>NW_010308434.1:0-12912 GCF_000700745.2 Antrostomus carolinensis
TATACATACACACACACACTCCAAAATTCTCCAGTGTCTCTCTCCAGATCCCTGGTCTAACACTGTCTCTTTGCCAGACTGGAATTTGTGCCTTTCCTGAAATGTGACAGAGGCAGCAAGAAAGGCTTCAAAGCTGCAGATATTCAAAACACAATGAAGGGTAACGAATTCCTCAGGGCATAAACCAGCAGTTGTAACCCTGAACATGCCAATGTCCATATGTAACATCCACCAAGTTCTTGCCAGTTTGGTCATACCTCTAGACAGACATTTAATGTTTCCTTCCTGCCTTTCACCCCCAGTACATTTCTTCCAAGGTTGCAGCTCCTTCCCTACTTGGTGTGGAAAAGAGTGCAGTGCATTTAGAAGCCTATTTAGGAGGAATGCAGATAAGTGGCAACCACTGCACAGCACGTCTCTGGATTATCTCAGATGCTCTAAACATTCAAGTAATCCCCCTACAATGGCAGGGGGTAACAAACAGCTCATTAATAGTTCTGAGTAAGGACATACGCTCTTAAATCACTGGTATCTCAGTTAAGAGTTGCAGGCGGTGGTTATTTTTGGTGGTCTAATGTGCATGTGGAGAAAAGTAATTTCCTTTTGTTTCTTCTCTTGTTATTATTGACAGCTCTGATGACTCGCATAGGATTTTAAAACAATTGCTAAACAGCAGATGAGTGTTCAAAACTTACTGGGCAGGTCCCTCATATACCTGAGATTTGGACTCCTGCTTTATCTTCTCAGTTCTGAGTTTTTCACATATACAAGAGCTTTAAGTATTCTGTGGTTGCACTTAAATGAAAACTCAAATTCTTATTTATATTAATATAATCTAGGAGTTGAGGCTTTTAGAAAAACGATGCTTTCAGACTTAAGAGATGGTCAGCGATCACAAAACTTACTTTTCACATGGTCATTGACAGCATTCATTTGTTTAGGTCCTGGCTCAGACCCTTTCTCACATTGCCACCAGTGTCCCTGACCCAGATGCTCCACTCGACCAGCCATGCCAGCAACGTGGAGTCCCAAATTTGAAAAGCAGGCAAAGGCACTGCAACCAGTGCCTCCTACTAGGAGGTTCCTCTGCTTAAAGAAACTTACTGGAAAGCACATCTTGTCTTCTCACTTTGTATCACATAAAGTGTGGCAAGAAAAAAATAACTAGAATACAGAAGGCAGCTCCAGGTTAATCCAGGCAATCAGCTCTCCCTCCAAGTATCATTATTCTCTTATCCTGAAATATGGAGAGAAATATCTTGCCTGCCATTTTTATTTCAAGGGTTCAAGAACATCTTGTCATTCCTTCAGCAGACATTATGGCCCTAAGAATAAATGTCATGAAAAGACTACGAATAAGCAAACAGTGCACATAAAAGAATCATTTCTATACAAGACAACAGCCTCCGCACGCTCTTTAGCAAGCGTTAAGACTGCAGAGAGGGAGCAGTGAAAGCTCACTAAATGAAACAAATGGCAGCATAGAACACCAGCTTGAATAAGATGTCATAAATAATTGAATTTAAAGTTTAGAATAAATAAGCATAGCACATTTCATATGCAGTATTGATGCTGCTTTTTTTTTTTTTAATACGGTGCATGTTTGTTTCCTTCATAAGGGGCAAAATTAAGTTATCTGGGGCATATGTGACAGGTTTTGTGCAATTTAGGAGTAACGTGCCACTCTAAATAATAAAAATCAAATAGGAAAAGTAAACTAGGAGATGTGGCTTTAAGAACTCAGATGCTTTTGAACTAAGTCATCTTACAGTCATCAACTTCAGGGTAAACAAAGTTTAGCTGCAACCTGAGTTAACTCAGTTCAAGGTCACCACTTTTGGAGCATGGAGCAGAAAAGGATCTCTTGGGTCATCAGGCCTACTCCCATGCTATTGCAGGCAACTGTGTCATACAATCCTGTGCAAGAACATTTCATGTTCCAGCTTTAAACTGGTAAGGTTTCCTGCCTCCACTGCTCCTCCTGGAAGTTTGCTCCAGAACTCATTCCTCTCATGGCTTGAATGCTGTTTCTGATTTGCAACCTAAATTTAATTCAGGAACAGCTATAGCTAAATTGTTTTGCACCAACACAATTTTTCTGTTTAAGCAGCTCTTCTTCCTTGCGCTCACCACCATCCACACATTTTTAGAAAGTGATTGCACCTCTGGGTCTTCATTTTGCAAGTCTGTAAACAAGCATTTCCAAAGCAATTGGTCTGCATGTTGTCATCCATCTCATTAAAATCTGGCAAACAGCAGAGGATTTAAAAGTTCGGCAAAGTCTAAACTCTGCTTAATGTCACAGAACAAGAGAGCAAAACCTACAGCTGACATGCTCAACAGCTGAAAAGCAAAGTTTGAAAGGTAAATCAGCTTTTTTGGTCCATTTTAATTCATAGAAACATAGAATTATTAGGGTTGGAAGTGACCTTAAACATCATCTAGTTCCAGTCCCCTGGCCATAAGCAGGGACACCTTCCACTAGATCAGGTTGCTCAAAGCCTCATCCAACCTGGCCTTGAACACTTCCAGGGAGAGGGCATTCACAACTCTGGGCCACCTGTTCCGGGTTCTGGCCTGTCTACTAAAAACAATTCAATGGTCAGTGCTAGTTCAGATAATGATCTGATATCTGCAGGGACCTCCGTGCAAAGAAACAGACTGGAATAATTTCACATTAGCCACTGAACCTTCATTAAGTGACAATGACTTATACCTGTGGGGTTGAGGGAATGAAAGGTGTCTCCTGCTTGAGCCATCAACCTCCTGCTCTGCTACAGACACGGGGCTTGGAAAACAGCCGTCCAGAGAGTTGTTTGGCACAGAGCAGACAGAAGAGTAACTCGACATGCAGTGCACCACCAGTTCCCTCTGGATAAGTTTACAGCTCTTATCAGTAGCCTTACGGTCAAAAACGTTTCTCCTCATAACAGTAGATTTTAAATACACTGTAACTGGGCTTTGACTTCCTCCCAAGTCTGTCACGACCATCCTCTGGTTTTTGTATTTGATTTCCGAGATCATGGCAACAGTAGCTGTGGCCCATATATAATTCATGTCTGCTAAAGAAACAAATACCTTCGTGCCACACCCATATGCCCAAGCAGCTCACATGAACATTTTAAAACTTCAGAAAGAAAAATAAACATTTCTAGGATATTTTACATAAAATCGTGCATTCATCTTAGCAGGAGACACAAAGCACAGCATTTGATAGCAGCAGAAGCCGAGATTTCTGCTCAGATTTATCTGTGATACGTCTGCTAACTCCTCATAGATGGAAGCACTTTACAAACAAGCTGATATACATCCTATACAAGGGAACTCACTAGGCACAGCTCTCAGGCTGCCAACTGCAGAGGGAAAGCTGTAAATGATTTAACAGCATACTGCAACCTGGGACCATTCAGGACACTTAACAGACTCGAACAGGAATTTAGGTAGGGAGCTTCTAACTACTGAAATTGGGATTTATTTACAGTTAAGGGGTCATTAATTAAATAACACCAGATTTACCTTTTTGCAAAAGGGAAATCGTTCAGACAGTCTGCAATGACCACACCTAGCTAAGAGGATGCTGGTTTTATACTTCAGCTGGAAGAAATATAAGATCCATTGGGTTCAAGCTGTTGTAAGACTACTTGCAAGAGCTGTGCATCTGCGGTGCTCTGTTTACCGCACTTAACTCTCTGTACACCTCTGATATGGGGCCACTTGTGCCTCTATAGAACAATTGCTGTAAATAAACAGACCCAAATTCCAGAAGCCCTAATTACGTATAACAATGGATCCATTCAGCTGACTGAAGGATTGAGGGATACAAACACTACATTGCATTTACTACAGTGAATGGCATTCTATAAATACGATCAATTAGAACATCTAAACAACATCCAGCAGCTTCTCTTGCATGATTTTGTATAACAAAGACTACAAAGGCTGTCTTCACCTCTGTCACACACTCTCAAACAGTGAAGTAGTAAATAAGAGGAAGTTGCATTAAGCAGAAACACTAGAGATTGACTAGTGCCACAAAGTTCAAATCCATATTACAAACATTTCACAAAAATGGGGGTAGATGGAAGATTCTGATGCACCTCTGACAAAGAAACCAGATACTTTAATGCTACAGACCACCTTATACCATCCTAGACACATCCCAAGATTCCTAGTTGTGTAAGGCAGAGGAACTACACAGGAACTGTGGCAATCACACCAAACATTAATTTTTAATTATGACTTCTGCTAGCACTAGCCATTTTGAAGTTCTGCAGAAACACTCACTAAGTAACAGCTAACACTTTCCACAGTATATAAGTGATACTCCTATTTTATACAAAGATGGAAGATTCAGGTCTCTATTCTACACAACATCTGAAATCAGCCGAGCTGGCACAGTGTTAACAAGGTGCGTGTATCAGTCTTACAGGTTGCTTTTCGTATTTTCAGAATAAGAAAAACCAGTTTGAGAGTTGGTCTCATTTACACCCAACTGCAACAACCCTCCAGGGAACCCCATAAAGCTAAGTCTAAACAATGCATATGGGGACTCAGGCATACAATACTTCCAACACACCTTTGACAAGCCCAGGGAATGCAAGTTGAAATTAGACAGGGTCATTCTCCTCAGCCTTTGCCAACCTGGAGGCACTGCTACACTAGAAAAATTGCCAGGGAAACAATTCATCTACCTGAATATCAGCCTCAAAAAAGGTCCCAGCAAAACCCAGAAGGTGGGTGCCTATCATGCATCCAAGGCCAGACAGCAAACCTGTACCTGACAGGGAATTCAGGCTGGAGTGCTGGCTTGCTAGCCTTGCTGGACTGTGCTGCCTCTGAAATCACCTATATGCTGGAATGAAGAACACAGTGACTGCTCCTCTACTCATTACTGAAAATACTCTGAGAAAGCTGCTGGGTTAAGCAACAGTTTGACATTCAAAGTGTTTCCAGAAATAGCAGAAAGTCACATTCCAGAAGCCAGTCCTCAGCTTCACTTCCCTCTGACTGCTCCAACCTCAGGTGACCAAATTCACATACTGCTGAGAATTCCACATCCATTCTCATCACTTTCGTTTTAGCAACAGCCTCAGAATCAGCATTTAGGAATTGCTTTCAATCCTTCCTTCCCATAAAAATAGCCTGGAGAAAGATCAATTCATTAGGGTAAGGAGGCAAGGATCTGCCCATTTCCCTTAATGAGAACACAAACCCATGTAATGATTACCTTGATATTGCTTCTTTTTTCAAGAAGCAACTGGAAATACCTATCCAAATGAAAGAGAAGCAATCTGAAAATCAGTGTGTACTGCCCCAACAGACCTACCCACTCAGTCCATATTAGCATACACTAGTGCCATGTAAGGTCCTGGAAGTGCAGCTCACAGCAGCTCTAGGAGGGGTACCTTTGACTAATTGTGACTGAAAAACACACTGGTGTCCTTACCTTGACTCAGGCTTGTCAGTTAATGGTGCCATTTTCTTAGTCCCTTGATTTCACTCCATAGAGACATGAAAGAGTTAAGGAAATGTTTCACTGTGTTGTCCAGTCACTTGGCTGCTGAGGTGTAACAAGAAATTTGTAGAGGCATCTCTCTCTCTCTCTGGCACCCTTAAATACTTTGCTCCTCCTACTGCTGTGCTTTAATTAGCCAGCTGGTTCTTAGTCACCCTATCCTGTCACTAGGCTTGCTCACAATCAGCCACCCCCACCCAGCCTGCCTGTCACTCCCCTGTCACCATCATCAGGAAGGACACTGACTCTTCCTGCAGGTCTAGAGCTGGGGAAAGGAAAGAGAGAAAGTTTGCAGGTGACACTCCATGGCAGCACGGGTATGGGATGCATTTCAGAAAGCAAGTGACAGGCAGACCTTAAGGAAATATTAACGTACAGGGAAAGTACTTGAAAAAGTACTTTTTTTTTTTCCCTTTTAAACCAGGCAGCACCTGCTTGTCAAGGAAGGAATATTTTCATTAGCACTGGACATGGCTGATCCTATTTCAATGGGTAGGAGCTGAAGGGGCAGCTAAAGTTTCTGCACTTGGCAGCTGAGATTGATACCTGACACAACACAAGGTGAAACTAACTGCTCAGATGGCTATTACATATTCTATGCCCACTCCATGGGCATCATAACAGGCATCAAGGGAGCTTTTAAGCCACAAGCTGTACTAGGGTGTCCCTAGAGTGGAGTGTCCCCACCACAGTGTAGCTTGGCTCCTCTTTAGACAGCCCAAGACTTGCACTGGAGTGGAGGTGGTGCCAGGTTTTAGGAGGATGAGGGTGTACTCACACATTCCCAAATCTGGGCAGCCTGTTGGTAAGGAAAGTGAGTAGCAGTACAGGATCATCATCCCTTCTGTGGTGAATGTCTACAGAACAGACGACTGGGACAAAGACTTCCTGAAATCACACCTTGAAGGTTGGTTCATGCAAGACCGAGTGGTAGCTTAATAGTGGAAATAATTTGAAGGAGACCAAGTCTCTTGTCACTCTTTGTCACCAGACCACAGCAACTAGTAAATGAAGCACTGCTGGCTTTTGTGACTGCCACTTCAGAGTGTCTCTGTCTACAGCCTGTCTCTGGATTTCAGTTCTTCAAATATGCATGTACAGGCATCGAGCTGCTGCCAGACTCACAGACTGAAAAAATTATTGCAAAGTGAGCATCTCTGCATTCAAAAAAGACCTAGAAAGCAACACAGATGGCAAGAGTTGCTGATTGCAGAAGGGCATAGAGCAAAGGTTACTATGTGAGTCAATTCTTACTCTAACTTCAGATTCTTTCAGTAAAATGTTAATGAAGGACACAGAACAAAGGTCTCCAAATACCTACACATGTAAACCCACATCAATGCACTTGGAAATGCTGACTGAATTTCTGTCAGCAACATAAGCTCTCCTTTTTCCTGCCCAATACACCTTTTAGCATCCCAATACTTACCACCTACCAAATGAAGCATTTAATTGTTAGCCAATACAGGCAAAATTCTGACTTGGTATATTGGCTAAGGGGCCAGTAGAGGTTGGAAAATGCTACTCTATCTTACCTCATTTAAGACCAATCCCATACCTCAGTGTGAACGTGTCACTGGTAGTTCTAATTAGGGTAAACAAAGGTACCTCGAGCCCACATTTACTTCCATGTCACAAAAGACTGATGCTGTGGAGCTTGTATCTAGGGTTTTGGTTTCTTTTATGCCAGCAGATCAGAGGCTATTTGCAAAATTCAGGTTTGGATCTAGGTTTAGACTCCAGCTCCTTTAAAAGTCAGGTGTATTTGGTTTGGGTGGAGGAGGAAGAGGGTTATTTCAGACATATCAACAGTCAAAATAAAGGATGATGGAAAACAGTATGTTTTGAATGGTCAGACCACACTGTCCTCTCTGAAAAAACCCCCCCCAAAACAACAACCAAACAAGCCAAAAAACCCGTGTTGTTCTCAAAAGCAAATCAGGAAAGCCAACAAAAAAGCCTACAACATTGTCCAAAGTAAGCTGTGCAGTCATCACCAGCTACAATTACTTGAAACATACTTGTTTATACAGGAGTACACAACAGTAGAGCTCCCTCACCACCTGAAGATAACCTCCTTGATCTCCTTCAAGTCTGTTGTGGAGTCTGGACCACATGACAGTGTGTCAGTTGGAAGCCCTGCTTGCTCTGCAGCAGGGTTTTATAAACAAGTCTTTGATAGTTTGTCTTCAGGTAATAAAAATGACTGTGATTTAAATGTTGAGAGAGTAGAAATAATACTGTAAAAATAACAGCTAAGGAACAAAAGAATGGCACCTAGGGAGAGGCAAAGTAGGGAAGGATCCAGCAGCCAGCCAGGTCCAAATTTAGGAAAGTTTAGGTCAAGGATTGGGTCTGAAACACTTCTGGTCTTTGCAGGAACCAGCTCAGACAGCCTTCAAACAGGTTGGCAAAGAGAGAGGAGTTTCTGCTACAGACAACCACTTGCATGGAAAAATGAATATTCATAAAATCTGCTATTCTGCCTGGGTGAAGGGAGAACTGGGCAGCAAGCTTTGCATGGCTGCACTGCCACATAGCTTGGTTGTTTCCAGAGCCAACCTTGAGTGCAGGATAAAAAGCTTTATAAAGGGTTGTTTTACCACCAACCCACAGTAACAGTGTGCTACCCATTGCAATTTTCCTGGCAACTACTGCTGCACAATCACTGCTGCATTTTTTCACCCCCATAATAGCCATGTCTTTCAAAAGACAACATCACCATAAAAGCTGAAGGAAATGGCAAAAGGGACAAAACAATTTGCACAACAAAAGAAGTCTTTGGCATAAGAGGGGCAGATGCCAGTTCGAGGATGTTCTGGACCACTGCTCTAGTAGCCACTGGACAAGCCTACCCTCATCATGTCTGTTCTGCTGCCAAAGTCATAAGCAAATCCTTTCACTGGAGAGAGTGGGTTGTCCCAGTTATAAGCTACCCTGGAAAGCCTGCTGCACAATCTGTACAGTTTTTGCATTTTGATAAGTGCCACATGGCCATACTAGTTCTTTTATACCACCCCAATATGCCATTTCCAGCCACCAGGAGAGGTCAAAGAGGTGCTGTGACATGCAGTTTAGAAAAGGAGGTACTTTTGATAGATCCAGGACATGCTAAGCAAAAGTGATTGAGCTTACTTGGTTCTGCAGATGGAAGAGGAAAGCAAGCAAACCTATGTCATGCTCGTGCTTTTAGTTCAGTTGCCTCTGAGTTCTGGGGTTTGAATTGCAAAACAAAACACAGCCAAAATAACATGCTATTGCTAGAGTTCCACCCAGTACCATGAATGAGCACAAACTCATCCACCCAGCATCCTCGCCCTGCTGGGCTGGAGCTTCTGCTTTGTTACAAAAGAGCCACTCAGATTCTGGTTAGGATAGTTTTACAGCACCCTCCCTGCTATCAGAGATGAGCCCTAGCTTGCCCCAAAGCTCCCAACACCTGGATCCCCTTGGATTCCACAGACCTGAGCCTGAACTCTGCAGCTCAGTCCTCCCCAGCTGAAAGCTATGGGAACCAGTGTCACCACAGAATGAAATACTGCTGCCAGCAGCCCCTACAACCTGCCAGACAGCTTAGTGCAGCTGCACAAGGACTCAGTAAGCACCTACAGCTGAATCTGCATGTCATGAAGGGGTTCAGATTGTCACCAGAGACAGAGCAAAACTCCTTGTAAAAATGTATACAGGCCTTTTAAGAGCTCTAGATAGGAACTTAATCCACCAGTAGGAGCAAGTCTTCAGGGCAGAAGTTAAAGGTTAGCAAGAGGCCCTTTAACAATAATAAAAAGCACATAACCTGCTAAGCTTACACAGATAATAGCACGGGCTACAAGAAAAACTGCTAGAAAGTTTTCTCAAATGGCTGAGAAAAGCAAATTCATAATTTGGCTTCCTTGTAGAAGACTGAAGAACTGTCCTTGTGTCCCTTCAGGCTGTTGGAGATAAAGAGATATGCTGTAGGGTGATGATTCCTCATTTAAAATACACAAAAAAATTTCTACCTGGTAGGATCACAGTTTACCAGGATCTGGGAGCTACAGGATCTTACAAGAGACTTCTGTGAGAGACATGACTCCCACTGCTGTCTTCTGCTGACTGGAGAACTCAGTAGGAGCTGGAAAGCACTGCCTCACACCAACATAAGCTGGGACTGATCAGCTGTTTAGCAGTCAGCTGAGCAGCAGTTGCTCCCACTGATCTGCTGACCTATTTAAACTCTCATGCATACAAGAAAGTATAACCTTGCTCATCCACTTTGAACAGTTGCTGACCCTGGTCCAACCGATTTTGTGGAATCCAAGACCTGCTAAATACGACACTACAGGGGAAAAACTTAGGGCTCAGCTATGTTTACCCACGTCCTACGGAAATTAATGGCACTAGAGCATGCAATCAACAAAACATGCGTTCTCACCTGCACATAAGCATCTCCAGCCCTTTGCACCCTGTACTGCCACTTACACTCCGGTAAAATGGAAGAAAAATGTGCATGGTGTGGAATATGTGCCAAATTGGGGCATGAGACACAAGGATTATGCTCAGTGATCACTGGATTGTGTGTGGCAGAAGAACCCAGGCTCTATTCCTCTACTACAGAAGAGCAAAGACACTTCATACAACAAGTTTAGTTTAGGTCAGAGCTATCTGTACTGCTCCAACCAGCATCTCATTCAATGAAAGGCACTGCTGGCTGTAAAGGTAACAGAATACAGCCCAATCAATATTAAAAGCTTTTGTAATGGCACTAGCTGTTTACCAGTGCTCTTAACCTTTGTGCTGTAGAGCTTAAATTAACCTTAAGGTACAGTCAAGACAAAATTGCCTCCTATACAATATGCAAGGAAGCTGATTTTTTTTTTAAATTCTCTCATTTTTCTTCAGACTCGAAATGCTCAGATATTTAGCATAATCTCTGGGACAGCACCAGAGTTTACTGCCTCTTCCAATGAGAGTGATTTGGCAGGTTGGCAAGGGTGAAAAAGGAGAGGTAAGAGTGCAGTAAAGAAGAAAACTAGCAGAACTCACAGAAGAAAATTCAGACTGTGCACTCTCTTCATCTCAGTATTTTCCTGCAAGGCTTTTCCCTGCACCCTAATTGCTAAAGACACGCTACTCACAGCTGATCCTCTGTTCTCCAGGAACAGAACTAGAGAGCCAAAAGAAGCAAAATGTCTTCCAGTAGACAAGCCTGGGCATTAATGGAAATTAAGTCCCAGCAGTTCCGCCCAATGTACTTGCTTTGTATGTCATTAATAAGTAGAGAACCAGCCCAAAACACCAGGCTGAGAAGAAATTTGGATTTGCTTCTAATGTGGCCAGCTGGCTGGAATTATTAACCAGTTACATTTGTAACTATGAAAGCTAATGAGAGAGTAATCATATCTCACAGTTCACAGCTGAAAGTCATTGCTTTTGGAAGTTACCCCTTCTGATTGATTCCTGTCCCTCAAACTGAGGCTGCCACAGTTCTGAAGGCCTCACTGACTTTAAATCTGTCCTCTAAGGGCAACACTTGGCTATAAGTGTATTGAGAGCAAGCATGCTTAAATCTCTTCAAGAAGACAAAAGCTCATCTTCACCCACCCCCTCCCACCACACCAACATTTCTTGTCAGAGCAAAGAAACAGCAACTAAGTAATGGATGACTAAGTAATGATAATGACTGCTGCTCCGTGCACCACTGGACTCTGATTAGATTCTTCTTGGCTTCTAACCAGATTAAAAAAAAAACACATCGGCTATTTAGAGAGGCAGGACTGGGCTATTAGCGTCAGTACAGGGCTCAGTCAAGATGCTGCTGGGTCATTGTGTCTATCCAGAAAGTCCAGACCCTTCACTGTGGTGACTTGGAATGAAGTAAACAATGACATTGCCCATCAGACCATGAGCTGCTCCCACAACCCTTTGTGTCAAAAGTTCCTTAGCCCAAAAAACACAGCTCAACAGGCCTTGGGGAACATTCACCTCTGGAGGCCCGGGGGCGTTGGAAGTTTTCACATTGTATAATAACTGCCCATTACTGAACAGGCAGGAGCTATGAATCTATGAGCAGATTGGGAAGACATTAAGGAAAACATTTGAAACACACTGTCCTTTCCAGCATCTCTGCCTCATCGACTCTCCATCTGTTCCCAAAAGTTCAACGGAAAAAATGAAAACTCCATCTTCCTGCTTTCTATAAACTCACTGTTACTGCCCTGGTTTCTGACAAAGTGCTGCACCATTTAAACCTCTTTTATAGTATAAGATGGGCAGACCTGGTGTTGAGTTGGTGTGACCAGCTGGCTGGAGCCAAAATTACATTCTGGGCAACGCCTTCTTCTAGGAGACATCCTGCTTTGTCCCCAGGGGAAGTAGCAAAAGGAGGACTCGTTGCACCTTACAGCAGCCTGTCTCAGTAACTTTCACCATTCACTTGAAGCAATGCATTTGGGAACTGAATAAGGCAGCAGCTATTGAGCAGCGGGCTCTGGGAAATCTGTCCATCTGTGAAAACAAATCTTTAGCAACCTCTGCAACAACTCTCTGCATGCACTAAGGGCAGTTTATGTCCTTTGAAGGAGAAACAATTAGAGAGCCTTGGAGCTACTTGGTAGCATTTTCCACACTTCGTGTGCCCCACCTACAAGAGTAAAATATATAGTCAAGATTTCCCAACTGTGTTTTCATAGATGTACTTTGCTTTCTGGTCCAGTGGCTAGATATTTTTTTGTCTCTGTGCCTTTAGCCCAGTTTGTCAGGCCTGGAACTCTTTTGTCTCTCCTAAGTACCAGATGCCTGGACTAAAGGTCTGAAGTGAATAGCTGATCTGCAGTATGCATTGCAGGTCATATTAAAAACCAACACAATGCCTTAATTAGATCTTAAAAAACCAACAAATGTGAAACAGCACGGTATACAAGCACTTCCCTGCATTCCCATAAGCTTCCAGATAAAGGAAAAGAGTCATCAGACTACAGAAAAGCAAGTATTTTCTCTCATATAAAAAGGTAATGTAAAAAAAGTCATTTAGAGCTCCACCTAATCTGGAATGGGGACTACAGAGAAAGCCATTCTCCTTCAAACTCTTATATGGGCTATCCAGGTCCTGGTACTCAATGCTACGCACTCCTTGAAGCACAGAGATGCCATTTTTCATATCACTTTACAGTCAGTGGGAATGAGCAGACACTGAGGATAAGGGAAGGGAAAAAAAGGAGATGTCATCACTTGATGACATAGATCAGCCACAGCGCAAGCATGAAGCACTGTGACTCCCAGGCGTGTCTTTGAGAATCAAGGCTTCTTGGAGATGCTCTTTTTCCAGATCATAGAATCATAGAATGGTTTGGGTTGGAAGGGACCTTAAAGATCATCTAGTTCCAACCCCCCTGCCATCAGCAGGGACACCTTCCACT
>NW_010308435.1:0-1513 GCF_000700745.2 Antrostomus carolinensis
CCACATGCAAGAAACTCACTGACTATGCAATGAGACAACACTGTAAAAAGACAAGAGCAGTGAAAACCAGGAGAGGACAGTCTCCCACCAGACATCAGAATAGTGAGATGCTGCAACTCCATGGTGGTGGCTATTGCACCCTGCCTCTCTACCTCCTTTCTTTTACACTCTCTTCTCTCTTTATCCACCTTTACTTGAGGTGGGCCAAATAAAGTGACTTGACCCTTGATTCCATTTTGAGTGTCAGTTCTCTTCATGGGAATACAGAGAACCTGGTCACAAAAAAATACCTAATTGGACATCACTCAGGAGTTAAGCCTAGCCGCCCCTAGCCACCCAGAATCATCTGAGGTTGGTTGGAAAGCAAGGGGGTTTAACTTCTGCTAAACTGTTCTGCCTAACAGTGAATTGTGACAGCGAGCGACGAGTCATGGGCTGAAGTGGGAGCTACGTTTTGGGTGTTGCATTGTTGGCGAAGTTATCATTCTGTATTGGGTTGCGTCTTGTATTGTATTGCTCTGTATTTGTATTGACTGCCATTGCTGATTGTCTTGCTTTCTATGGCTTTGTATTTTGTATTTCGCTTTGACGGTGAGTGACAAGTCGTGGGCTGAAGCAGGACTTGGACGTGGACAGAGGCTTTGATGCTTTGCACAAGGTCCCTGAAAATTGTACAAAGTCGTAGGGCATAGCACGAAGCTGGAGAGTGTCTTCAGAGTATGTGAGAGCTTCTACAGGACTGTGGGATGTTGTACAGTTTCCTGCTGCATTGCCAAAAGTTATGAGGCATTGCATGACATTGTTGGAACATTGTACGAGTTTGTAGGACATTGCACAAAGCAATAGGACAGAGCCAGCGTCCTTTAAAGTTTGTACATAACTGTGAGATGCTGTACATGACCGTGGGACTTGGACAGAGGCTTTGGTGCTTTGCACGATACCCCTGGGAGATTGTACAGAGTTGTAGGACATTGTATGAAGATGTATGCTTTCTTCAAAGTCTGTGAGAGTTTCTACAGGACTGTGGGATTTTGTACAGGTTCCTGCAGCATTGCCAGAGGTCATGAGGCATTGCACGAGGTTGATGGAACATTGTACGAGTTCGTAGGACATTGCACAAAGACATAGGACATAGCCATTGTCTGTGAGAGTTTGTATGCAACTGTGAGACGTTGTAAAAGACTATGGGACATGGACAGAGACTTTGATGCTTTGTACGAGGTCCCTGGGAGATTGTGCGAAGTCGTAGGGCGTTGCACGAAGCCGTATGCCGTCTTCAAAGTCTGTGAGAGTTTCTACAGGAGTGTGGGTGCTGTGATTGAGAGACGGGGCACAGCTTGATGCAAGCAAAAGCCGTTTATTACAGTTACCTACATACATTTATACTTATCAGAAGACAGCGTGTTTTCAACATTGTGTTACAGGCTCATTGGGCTACATTTCACACTGGGCACACACAAATTGGTCAGTATTAAAAATCCTCCTTTAAACATCTACCTCCCCTTACTACATC
>NW_010308436.1:0-16684 GCF_000700745.2 Antrostomus carolinensis
CGGATGAGCGAGAACTGCTCCAGCTCCTGTGGAAAGTGGTCGACCTGAGGAGTAAGGAGGTATTTTCCCCCGGGAGCACCCCGGTCTGCTGCTCCCCTTGGCCCCTGCCGTGCTGGGTACAGGTGGGATGGCTCCGGTGCTGGGCTGGCGGTGGGGGGCCCAGGCAGCTGGAGCAAGCTCTGGTGGAGGGCAGGGGCTGGTGCTGCAGGTGGTGACCTCCAGCCTGGGGAGCTGACTCGCCACTCCTCTGCTTTCTCTGGAGTTGGGGCACCTGCATGACGTGCTGGTCCGGCCTGACCACCCGGAGCTGACGGCTGAGTGCCAGGAGATCACCCAGGTGGATGTGGAGAGCCTGGCACTGGCTCCACCGCTGGAGCAAGCACTGAGACAGGTGACGCCCCATAACTGGCTGCTGGTCTCTTTTGGGAGCTCCCCTGGTGGGGTAGAGGCAGTGTTATCTTCCATTTATCCCCTCTGCCACCACCATTGGGCAGTGGAGCCTGGCACAGGGCACCACAGATATGTGTGGACCAGGCAGCCTGGTCTGTAGTGAGCTTTGTAGGGATTTCTCTCTTGCCTTTTGCTTATTCACATTGGGAGGGACTGAACCCCAAGAGAGGAAGGTCAGGGCCAGGTATCCCCCTACCATGCTGGACCCTGAGTCTCAGCAGAAAGTGAGCTCCAGTCAGTGTTGGAAGAGGCCAAGTTTAGGTGTCCCCTCAAAAGGTTGTGTGGCAGCAGGCCCTGTTAAGGCTTGTGGTGGCTCATCAGTCCTGGGAAGGAGACAGTACTGAAGCCTTTAGATAAACAGGGAGGTGTGTGTGTGACTCTCATGGAGGGTAGGGCTGAAAGCCTGTCTCCTTTCCAACATTCTTGAGTGCCTGGCCTAAAAGGCTCTTCTGCCCCAGCACTCCCTCAGCCATCTGCAACCAGCTTTATGTCTCCTTGTAGTGTTCTTGCAAATGCTCCTGGAAAAGGATTTTTTTCTGTCATGTAGACTGTCTGTGTGGCCACTTCTCAGTAGAAGGGGGGGAAAGGAGCAGTTTCCTTGTGAAGATAATTATAATGAAAGTTATCATGTGCTTAGCTAGTAAGAAACAAATCTACAGAAGTTAAGAACTGGCCTCATAAAAAAAGAAATTCTAGCTCCATGTTCCTGCTGCCCAGGAATAACGTGTTACCAACTGAGGACACTGCCTAGTGCAGCCACTCTGATCTCTTTTACATGTATGTCTCTTGTTCCTGCTTTCAGTTTAACCAGTCCGTGAGCAATGAGCTGAACATTGGTGTAGGTACTTCCTTCTGTTTCTGTACTGATGGACAGTTGCACATTAGGCAGGTTCTGCACCCTGAAGCTTCCAAAAAGGTATGTAGTTGTAGCTTAAGTTTGACTCAGTGTGCTTTATATAATTCCTTGCAAAACTGATCAAGTCCTCTTTAGTATGAGGCTGCCTCCACACAACCTTCCTACAAGCATCACTCGTGTTAATTTGCTTACCGGACTAAAGAGCCTGTCCACGTGGAAGGCATAGACAATGCCCTGTGCTTATGTAGCCCTGAGATGCCTTTTTATGTTAAACTAGAAGAGAGTCTCTCTTGAGTCAAGTGTTTGAGAAAGGAGCAATGCATTGACAGAGTACCCGTAGCTCCTACAACTGTACAAGCTACAGTGGGTTAACAAGCGGGAGTTTGGACGTGTTGCCAAATAGCTAACCACCTTAATCATAAACTGCCTTTTGAAATTTTACATTCACCTTTAGCTTCAGCAAGTTTCAATCTTTGTGTATTCAGTTGACGCACTGTGGGCGGTGCTCGTATTTATAAGGAGCCGAAGAGCAGTTTGAGGCAGGCTGTGTGTGATGACTAGTCCTGTAGTCTTGAGTTTAGTATCACTTCAGAGTTGCCAAATGGCTAACAGTGTTCCAAGGTCCTGCCTACTCTTCATTAGCGTTAGAGTTGCAGCACTATGCCCAGTCTCTAGTCCCGAAATAACAGTATCAATATTAATAACTGCTCATTTTGTGGTTTGCTATGAACACGTGTTGCTCTGTAACTGAGCTGTTCTGCTGCTGTCCTTGCACCTCACCTCGGTGCCCATCAATTTGCTGCTTCATCTTTGAAGGGACACTGCTGTGATTCTGCACTGTTACAAAACTGATACTGGATGAGTTTGGTTTTAATACTTTTGGTGCTCTAATTATTTATGCCTTTGAAGGTTTAAAAGAGAAACAGCATTATTCATAGTGAAGGGACAGTCCTTCTATATGTACTCTGTCTTAGGGTATAATGTGAGAAAATGAGGAAACAGGGTTTTAACAGAATTTCTTGTCACTTGTAATGGATATGTTTTATACAGTTAATCTGTCCATGAAGTTAAATTATACAGATAAAAGAAGGGGGAACTCCTATGATCATTTAAGTTTGTTTGGTGTTGGAGATGGGCATCCTTTTTATATTATCATCACAGGGTCACTGAATCTTCTGTTGCTGTTTTGTTAAGAATTACTAATTTGAAATCTGTTCTCTGCTGCTGCCTGTAGATTAAGTAAACTAAGTGCTTAAGAGACCTGTAGTAGATATTCAGTGAATACCATAATCCTGAGGTTGGGGAATCCCTAAAATCCAGATAGGCAGAAAACTAGACCTTTGAAAATACTTGTTTTGTTTGGTTTTTTTTTATAAACCCAGTCTGAATCAATCTAGCAGCTCATGGTATTCAGAGAATGAATTGGCATCAACTGTTCCAACTGAACATCAGTGAAGTATAGAACTTAATCTCACATGGAGGAAGACCAATAGCCATGCTAAAACTAGAGCACAAAATCTTGGCAAGCACACCTGCATTTTCATAAATTTTTCTTTAAAGAGTATCGTTTGCCTAATGCACCTGTCCATATGCTAAGATAAGCTCTAATGTTCTCAAAGCAGAACTTGTTTTAGAGCCGAAACTTCTTTCTTTGGGCTCCCTGAATGTGCTTTCACATATCCTGTCATTCTGATCTAATGCCAAGATGCTAACAAGTTGTTAAATCACAGAAAGCCCTTTGGTCTAGAGAGGCACTGCAGGTTGGAATATGAAGTATTGTGTCTGTGGGGAAGCTCTGGGGTGAGGAGCTAACTGAAGGAGTGAGGTTTGTGTGTTGGTTTAAACAGCTTCCTGCAAGTCTCTCCATGTCTTAGCCTTCCCACCCCCCCAAAAAAAAATTAAAACTGTGGTAGATGTAGTTGTGGGGCAAAAAGGGTATTATTGACTTGCAGTGGGCTATGTAACTTGCTCTTGGCTTCATATGCTGCAATCAAAGCAGTTACCACTCATAGACTGACCATCTCTGCACCATATCAAACCCTCATCTGCACACAGTGGGGTTTTTGGGTTTTGTTTTGTTGTTTTCTTTTTTTTTTTTTTTTTTTTAGGGAATAAAAATTTGAAGTGTGACTATTCTCTGAAAACTCAGGCTTGTCTATAAACCATAACATCTTCTGCTAGTCTTGCAAAATTTGCTTGTCTCTGTAAGCTGAACTGAGTGCCCTCTGGCTTTTTACAGTTAAAATTGGAATCAAGAATTGATGATAAATGTTGCGATAGCGGACACTTGCTCTCCTACATACATACTGGATTTGAGGCACTAGTAATAATAGCAAATGTTTCTCTGGCAGTGAAGAAGCACATTTCTCTTTTTAACCTGTGTAGAGAGGAAGCTGCTTAAGCAAAAAAGTTTATAAACATACTTATGTGGCTAAGAAAAGCTATGTGAGCTTCTCTGTAGCGAAGGTCGTTTCCTGCCCGTTATAAGGGAATCGGTAGAAAGTTTGGTAGCTAAAAACAAAATAGATTAAACTCGCCCCAGCTGACAGTAGTTACTTTGTCCTTTTACAGAATATCTTACTGCCTGAATGCTTTTACTCCTTTTTTGACTTGCGGAAAGAGTTCAAGAAGTGTTGCCCTGGCTCGCCTGATGTTGGCAAACTCGATGTTGCGACCATGACAGAATGTATCCTTTTAACAGTGATGGTGTCTGCTGTTGTTACAGCTTTGGCTGAATTTTAGGACAGAGATGTGTGAGTAATGCTTGCAACATGTGTTTAGAGGTGGTATAACTTTAATGAGTGACTCGGAGCTGTACTGATCTTTCTCACAAAGATAAAGTTAAAAACGTATGAGGATGTGTGCTCCCATGAGGAAAATCCTGTATTTCTTCTTGATTTCTGCACATTTTCTTTACTACCTTTATAGCTTTGTCGCTTAAAACTTAATAGTTTAGTATAACTGGCACATTTGTTCTCATAACTGATACGAATCCTAATATTACAGTTGTGAGGTTGCTTGCTGCATCAATTAGATTTTTATTTTATCTTTTGGGTAAGAGTGAATATTGGGAGACCACCTTAATTTTTAAGAGGGGGAACAGTCATTCTTGATGTGAACTTGTTGTGACTGTTTCAGGAGTGAACCCAAGGCAGGGATGCTGTTAGCACAAGTGGTATTCAGTCTCATGGAAGCTGTACATGTTATGCCTCACGATGTTAGGCTGGGCTGGCAATAAGGTGCAGTCAGTAATGTGTTTCCATTTTCAGTGATAGGGATGTCTAAAATCACTTTCTGAATAGTCTTAAGTGTTCTGTAACCCAGTCCTGTCTGATTCTTTACTAGTCTTGCTTTGGTTTTGTTTGTGTGCCATGTACAATTACAAGAGCCGAAACTGGAGCTGTAAGTGATTTGGCTGTGCCTTCCTCCTTCCTTCCCTGGCAGTCTCCCCTCTTGCTGCAGGCTCTAGTCCTCGTCGCAAATGTACTCTTGAACGTGAAAACCACTTGACTATTGGAGCAGTGACCACAAAAGCTAGCTAGCAAGGAGGGATAAAGGAATTTGAGCGTATTTATTAATATTTTTAATTGTTGTTTTTGTTGTTGTTATTTTTAATAACTTTTTTCCCTCTGACTAGTTTATTGTGTCTGTAGAGTGGTTGCCATTAAGAGCTGGTATTTTTCAGACTCAAAAGTTTGTGGGTTCTGAATTACCTTGGTCTTTCACTGCAGAACTAGTATTGCCTAGGCTTTGTACCTGTGTCAGGGGGCATAAAATATCTATGCATGTGTGGATTTTTTTGTGTTTAACCATAAGGTTGAATACTGGAGGCTGACTGCTCTGCTTTGCCGTCTGCAAAGATTAATCTCCCCTAGTGAAGGGGCAGAAATTGCTTCTCCCCCTACTCTGAAGCAAAGCAGTGCACTTAGCATAGGAGTGTGACTTTTTATCTAGAAAAGCAAAATAAATGCTTGTCTTGCATATTCTAGAAGCTGGATGATGGAGGCTTCTTAAAGTTACAGTCAAAAACGTAATACGTTGTTTAGGGATAGTTTGACATGAGCTGGATAAGTTAATTAAAGACAATGAGCTACTTTAGCTGTTTTGGAGAGGTGCCTTTGCTTTCTCCTTGTGTGAATGTCTGGTGTATGTCTTGCCACTGTGGAAATAGTCGTATGATTGTAGCCACCTGGAGCATCACTGGTCAGCTAAGGCACAGTGACAGACTGTGCACTCCCTGCCCGCTGGGAGAGCGGAGCAGACAGCCCTGCATTTCCAGACTGTCAGGAAGCCCCTAAAGAGTCAGAACGATCTGAGGGTGGTTTTGGCAGTTACCAGTTCCTCCGGGTTCCTAGAGGCTTGGTCAGTCAATCCAAATGCTCTCAACTTGGGTCTGGATTCCATATGCTTCTTAAGATATATAAACCTAAACGATTTCATTCTGTTTTTATATTAGTCTTTGTGGTTTGTTTTATTTTGTAACTGCTGATGCTCTTGTTTGTAAACTTGCAATGTTTATGCAACATGACTGAAATTAACTGTCTCTGCCCTATGTTGCTTGAGAGTGTTGGGAGCAGACGATGCAGAGGCCAAAAAGGTGTAAGTTTTGTTTTCCTTCTGTTGACAGATAGGAAGCTGTGTAAGTTAATTGCATTTGTAAAGTCTGGATGTGCATGAAATGCTTGTGATGAAAAAAAAAAAAAGTAATTGTTGAAGCAGGTGCTAGATCTAAAGACTAGTTCAAACAGTTATGTGCAGAGATTTTTTTTTTTTAACTTCATCTAAGCTATTTTCCTCCTGAGGCAGTTATGTAGCAAAGAAAAGAAAATGTCTAAATGAAAAGTAACTTGGATTTGAAGTGGATATGCTGGGGTGGGGGACACAAAAACAAATTAAAAAAAAAAAAGAGTAGGTTGAAATGAAGTTGCAGATTACTGCACAGAACCTGGCCAAGCTCTTGTAGAAAGTGCAAATCTTCCACCCCATAGCTAAAGGGGCTGCATGAGTGGAATCTTCTGTGATTTGTGCCACACAAACTATACTGGGCCAGGCTCCTTAGCATTTGGTGGGGAAAGGTTTTGGTTTAGGGATAGGGTACTGACTAGAGATGCAGTAGGCCTGCATTAACCAACTGGTAGGAGCAGAATGGTTTTTGGGCACATCCCTTTGTGTACTTACATCTCCCCTTACCTGCATGTAAGATGGTTGTAACTAGTGAGAGGAAACGTGTGTGATGTGAAAGATTTAGGGGAAAGCTGGGTATTATTGTACAGTCATTTAAATTATTAGGAGTCTTCCAAATGCTTTTATTTTAATGGGTAACATTTGATTAAACAACAAATTACAGTCAAATGGAGAATGTATTCTACTACTCCTAACAGTCAGGGGAAATAATTTCCTACTGCACAGTCATTCAAGATATAGAACATGCAGATATTAAGCTGGATAATTGTCTGGGTTATTCTTCCTTAAGAAAGTACTTTGGGGACTTCTTCAACAAACTACTTGAAATTGTTTACATTAATTAAACCATTCCAAACCCAAGAACTCAGGTGAAAGCCCTCCCCCCTGCCCCTTCCCAGAAATTATAAATTTAATCAAACAGCTACTGATTTATTTTAATACAAGGTATGATGTTTAGAATGTTTAATTTGCCATGCAATATGAGGGACTGAGGAAGAACTGAGACTAGTTGTAACTGTTATCTCTCACTGCTACTGCTGCTTAACTTACTGTCTCAAAACAGTTTTTGGTGTAGGAGATAGTTTTCTGGCAGACTTTCTCTAGTCAGTATTGTGTAAGGGTAGGGACAGCAGGACAATTATGAGAAATTTCGGGTAACAAAAAGAACTTGAGAGAAGCGATCATGTTCCAGCAGAGAAAGGAACTCAGGTCTGTCGAAATCTCCTTTTTAAACATGTCTAAGTAGACAAAAGGAGCCGGGTTGGTTTTGCACCCTCTGTACCTCCCATGCTTGCTGCACTTCTTGATTTGCAAAGCTTGCTGATCCAGTTTTCACCGCTGTGAGTGCCTTCAGGGTGGAGTGAACAAAGCTTGCATGACTATTCCTATTCCTCTGCAGAAGACTCATCCTTTGCCTCAAGATTGGGTGTGCAGAAGCCATTAAATGGAAAATAGCTCTTGCTTCCTCTAGTGCATGGTTTGGTCCACTTATGTCTGAACTGGGTTTGTGAGGATAACTCCTTACTAGGAGTGTTTGCTGGGTGTTGTCAGTAGAATTGCAGGTGTATTTCCGAACAGCTGGTTATGATCCGGATACTGTGATATTGAAACTGAAACTTGGGCTCATTTTTTTTTGTTTGTGTGTGTTTGTTTTTTGACCTAGTTGTCTTGAAAACAATGATGTGGAGCACAGTTGTAACCAGCAGTAGCTAACTCTGGCAATAAAAAGCCCAATATTGGGTACTACCTGAGCCTCTTGCACATTGCTGTTTGTATTTCCTGTGATAGTACCTAAGAACTGGGTAATAACTGATTGCTTTTATGCAAAGTAGCATTTAAAAAGACGTAATCTTCTGCCTGAAGAGACTTAAAAACAGAACAAAGGGGGAAGAGGATAGTGCAGAACACAATAGCAATACTAGTTCATGTTATGTCATCTGAGAGTTCAGTGTTTCTTTTGCCATAGCTAAGAAAGGAGTTGAGTCTGAGAAATGGAAGAGAGTGGGAGGGAAGAAGTCTTTGAGGACACTGGGAGTGGGTAAAGCTGTGGTGATGAATCTGAGGTAATGGGTAAATGGTTTAGAAATTTCTCTCATATTATATAGGCAACTCTCATGTAGAATGTGCTTTCCCCCCCTGCTTACTAACTTGCTGAGTGTTGCAGGAGGAGGTACTGCACCTGCACAACAGGATTAAAAAGTTCCTTGTTTCCCACACTCCCTTGTTACTTGGGTTCATCTTTTGCCTGTTGCTTCATTTGAAATATATGTGTGCATGCTATTGCTTCCATATAAACAGAATGGTTTGGGTTGGAAGGGACCTTAAAGATCATCTAGTTCCAACCCCCCTGCCATCAGCAGGGACACCTTCCACTAGACCAGGTTGCTCAAAGCCTCATCCAGCCTGGCCTTGAACACATCCAGGGAGGGGGCATCCACAACTTCTCTGGGCAACCTGTTCCAGTGTCTCACCACCCTCACTGGAAATAATTTCTTCCAAATATTTAATCTAAATCTACTCTCTTACAATTTAAAGCCATTACCCCTCATCCTGTCACTACCTGCCCTTGTAAAAAGTCCCTCCCCAACTTTCTTTTAGGCAGCTTCAGGTACTGGAAGGCTCCCCAGAGTCTTCTCTTGTCCTCATAGGAGAGGTACTCCATCCCGCTGGTCGTCCTTGTGGCCCTCTTCTGGACTTGCTTCCAGTGTGTCCTTCTTATGTTTGGGGCCCTGAAACTGGATGCAGTACTCCAGCTGGAATCTTATGAGAATGGAGTAGAGGGGGAAAATTGCTGCCCTCGACCTGCTGGCCATGCTTCTCTTGATGAGGCCCAGGATACAGTTGGCCTTCTGGGCTGCACGCGCACATTACTGGCTCATGTCGAGATTCTCGTCCACCAGCACCCCCAAGTCCTCCCCCTCAGGGTTGCTCTTGATCCTTTCACTGCCCAGCCTGTATTTGTGCCTGGGGTTGCCCCAACCCAGGTGCAGGACCTTGCACTTTGCCTTGTTCAACTTTGAGGTTAGCACAGGCCCACCTCTCAAGCCTGTCAAGGTCCCTCTGGATGGCATCCCATCCCTCCAGTGTGTCGATGGAATGTCACTGGCAAATTTGCTGAAGGTGCACTCAGTCCCACTGTCCATGTTGCCAACAAAGGTGTTCAACAGTGTCAGTCCCAATAGTGACCCCTGAGGGACACCACTCATCGCCACCTGTCTCTTTAGATGCCAGTTGTGGTTTCTAACACTTCTTTAAATGTGGACTTGGATTTATCCACTGCAATCAACTCTTTCCAGTTGCCCAGGAGAGGCAACCTTTAAATATCACTGTACAGAAACACATGTGTGGTCTTCTATCTCTTCACAGAACAAGAGGTGGGTTTTATAAAAACTATTCCATTAACAGCTTTTTCCTAAGTTCCCATAATATCCAGTGCCTCAACTCGTAGCAGTCCATCTGTATGTATACACTCTTGTTCAGTACCATTCAGGTTTTCACTTAGTTAATGTTATTAACATGCTCTGTTACATATGTAGAAAGCTATCCATTTTCTTCTCCAATGTTGCCTAAAAGCTTTGCTTCTAGCTGATCAGAGGCGAAGGTGTGAACGATTTTTCACTCCTACTGATGTTGATAACTTTCTTCCTCCCCTCCCAGTGTGTTTAGGTTAATCTAGAGACCCTTGACACAATTTGACTCCCTGTCTGAACACCTGGTACCAACTTCTGTCAGCAGTAGGGTGTTAGTAGGAACTCTCTCCTGTTGATCAATATTTTCAATGAAAACATTTTCTGAAGAAAACGAATGTGGGGTGGGAGAGTTGTTTGTTTTTTCCTTGTGTGATAGCCAGCTCCTTCACACTGCTGCATTCCCCTCTCTGGCAGCTGATCACTTGCAGGGATCTTTGGCTCTGTGAAAAGGAAATATTGAAATGGCTCTTCAGTTTTGACAGCACAGTCTTAACAGCCAAGTGCATGTGTGTGCATGTGCATGTCCCCTGCCGTAATAACTATTGAGACTCCTTCCCAATTTCTCTTGACTTTGACAGAGGAAAGATAACATTTCCAAAATCTTCATAAAAATGGTTGGGTAAGACCAGAGTTCCAATACCTGCATCTTCATCAGCTTCTGCTTCCCTGGATGGGCAGCAGAGTCTGTGCAAGTGCAGCACAAAGCTCTGAGGTGCTGCAAAGGGAAGGGTGCCAGGAAAATGGGAAGCAGTCCTCTGCTCTGATACACTGAAACATCTGTGTGCTGATTAAGCACCCTCTCTGCAAGGGAGTCTGTTTGTGGATTATTTGTTTTCTTTTCAACCCCCCTTTCCAGGGGGCAGGGAAGGAGATGAGCTCGAGTGTACAGTTTAGGAAGAGATACTGCAATGAAGTTTCTTGTTGTCATAAATACTGATAGTCTCTTAAACTGTGCTTTAAGGTTGTGGCATGTGGTTTGTTCAGGATTTTTAGCTTGGTTTTTAAGAAAACAATTTAATGGTCTCACTACTCCAAAGAAGGTACTGGGAAGGCAGGTAATGGCAGTGGCTAGCAAACTGTATTTAGCCAAGCAGTTGGAGGGGAGGGATCACTGGTTTAAGTTTTCTTTTTATAAACTGTAGTAATTCACTTAAACTTCAAATGTTCTTGTAAGACCAAGCACCATCCTCTCACCTTCCATACTCCAGTGCACACTTAAAACCAACAAAGCCTCAAAATCAAATTAGCCTCTAAGTGCATTGCTTTGGCACAGCAGCTTTCCTTTTCTTGCTGTGGAAGAGGAGTTAATTAATTCAGTTGAAATTATTTTTCATTGCGCAACAAGTTAACAGTTAAAATCCAAAGACAACTATAAAAATTATTTGTTTTGTAGGAGTGACTTTCAGTCATCCCACAAACAATAGGAAAAACTATTTCGCAATGAAATTTGTGCTGCCCCTCTTGTTGAGATGATAGGACAAAGCTAGTGTTTGGTGTTTGTTTCTGACAGAAGTTGTTCTGTTCCTTGCCCTTCCTGTAGGCATTTGCCAACTCAAAAATGTGCTCAGCTCTAGGTGGAGAAAGATTGGTTTGGTTTTGGTTTGCTTTTCTTTTAAGAGGAATCTTGCTATCTTGGACTGAGAAGCAATTTCTGAGCACTAAAATGCAGACACTTTTGAGCACTTGAAGTGTGTCTAATGTAGGTTTTCTTGGGAATATGGGCAAATAATTGATGCACTTGACTAGTTTGAATGTCTTGCATTACTGTATTGCTATGCCAGGATAATTCTTGTTTAAGAAACTTCCACTTTTGCTCTGAAGTCTTGATGCAAAGTGATAAATGAAGTCAACAGTCCTGTTCCCAAACTGCTTTGTATGTCAACATCTTGTTCTGTACTTGTTTGATGGGTTTTTTGTTTTTATTTTTTTACCCTTTACTCATCGAAGAAGGAGATGTGGGTAGAAAAGACCTTTTTAAAAATTGGCTTTATAAATGATGGAGTAGAGTTGCAAGTAATCTTACAGCCCTGTAGCTTGGTGTTAGAGAGGGGCAAACATGACATAAGTGGAGAGATACCATAATAAGCTCTGTTTAAAATTGTATGAGAAAAGATGGTATGTGCAACATAAATCAGACTCACTTTATGAACATGTTTTGTTGTTTGGTTTTTTAATCTGGCCGTTCTATAGCCTGTCTGTCCAGGACAGAACACTTCCTGCTCTTGACTGTAGGAGAATTTATCCTTTCTATCATTTTCTGAAGTCCTTCAGACTGAAGAGGATGATGTGGGTTGTGGGACTCTCTTGTCTCTTGGTTATCCACAATGGTGTGTCCTTACCAGATTCTCAAAATGCTTCTGTGTAGCAGCAAAAAACCCTCAGGTTGCAACTTCTATTAGGCAAGGTTTAGACAAGGTGCCACTTGTGAATTTTGCCAAGTGTTAAGAGATTTATTCTGCTCTGGGATTTACTTGTTCAGAAAGCATGTGGTATATCCTCCTGTTTCTGCAGCTTCTAGTTGGTGGTTTGTTTCTCATCCTTCCCAAAATCTTCCCTTAGAGATTAAAGATGATCTTCATTAAAGAGGACAAGACTCCAGTCTCTTCTGCATGCGAAAGTCTGTTAAACATACATAATGCATGAGTATGTTAAATATATATATGTCCTTATTATGGGGTCTCATGACCCCAGATGCTTTCTGGAGTGACCTCACACTCCCGCAGGTGGCAGTAGTTAGAGGCCAAGGCAGAACAGCTAATGTATCCCAGAAGGAAAATAGATTAAAACTTCCCTTGAGAAGTGACTTACCATCATGGATAAGATGAAAGCTTGTTGCTCTAGCAGGAAGCCAATTAGAAATCTGTTTGTTTGATGATTGACTTAACTCCAGCATAAAGATTTAAATCTTGACAAGAACAGTCCAGCGTTTCCCTATGGAGCCTCTCAAGTTGAAGATATGGGGAATATAATTTTAACACTAATATCTGAACCATACAGTAAGTGACTGTGATGAATGAGTTTTTTATTTTGCTTGCTTGTTTTTTCCTGCCTCTCTTGTGTGCTGAGGAAAAAGAAAATAACTTGTACCGTGTTTCATAGATCACAGATTTTCAGATCCAGAAAGAGTGAACTACAAATTTGAAAGTGGGGCTTGGTAAGTACTTTCTCCCTCTTCTTGCTGCATACTCCACTCTCTGCTTGTTTTTTGGGGTTTTGTTTTGTTTTTTTAAGATACTGCTTAGGTAAGCTGTACTTCACTGTATTCCTGATTTGCAAATAGCTATTACCATTATTTGTATTTATCTTGCCACTGCTGTGGAAATAAATTAGATGCTTTAAGAGGGAAAGGGAACAGATATTCTGTGATTCTGTGATCAGATGCAAGTCAGTTTTCTTGCTGGGCTTCAGTGTCCTTGTTCGCTGCTGGTAGTTCTGGGTTCTGCTAGTGAGTGCTTGCAGTGGATGTTAAGTGTGCAATGCTATTAACAAAGAACGTAAACATTTTTGCTGAATTAACCCTATTGGTACTAACTTTTACACTTTTCCTGCAATTTGCTTCACAGTTACTGAATACACATAGTGATTTTTTTTTTTTTAAATAAGGAAGAAACATTTCCATAAAGATACTGTGCTACCAGTAAATTGTTTAAGCTATGATGATTGTCATCTTCCCAAATACATTTTAGACATCAAGCTGTATCTACTTTTGAATGTGGTGATGGTGGTGTTTTTCATGTAATCATACTTGTGCAAATACAAATATTTCTCAGTGATTTGCTGAATAATTCCTTGGCAGTATCACAAGAGACTGGTGTTAAACTGACCTTATTTAGATTCCCGTCTTGCATGAATACCTACTTCCCCCTTCCAGATTAAGGAACACTCATAATGGTAGATGATGCTCACACTTCTGAGCCTGAAGAAGCAAGAAAAGAATGCAACAATATTGTCAAAAAGTATCCAGTGAGATTATTAGTTCAGGGGTTATATTTCAGCATTGTTCTAAGCTTTTTCCCTTTTACTAACAAAATCCTGGGATGAGGTGGAACTTTCCCGTTATTTGTCATAGTGAGAAGTACAGAATTAGGAGACAGGGGAGCAGGGAACAGTTTGAGACAGACACCTACAGAAAGGTGACTTCAGAAATTAAAATGTAAGTGAGAAACACGACCTTCCTACAGCAGGGCATACCACAGCCCTTTTGTAAGAGGGAGTCCTCTGCTGCTGAACAGCACTTCATCTTCTTAATCAATCCCATAGGCTCTTCTGTGCAAAAACCTGTCCTTGCAGTAGCCAGAAAGGCAGCCTTGGGTAGCTGTAAGTGTTTTGTTCTACATGGCACTTTTAACATGTATTGGAACAAAAGAGACTGCGGTAATGACCAATTAAACCTGGTTTTCTGTGGCTGAGCTATTCCCATGCTAAGCAGCCAATGTAGCCTGTAGCTATGTTAGTCTCTAGTAGGGGTGATGGCCTGAATAAACAATATTAAGACTGAACTCTTTGGGCAGGGAGTCCTCTGTGTGCTGTGTTAACTGTGAACAGATTTGGTCTTGGCTTGAGACTGACTCTTGCACGCTGTCCCAGTACAAATAACGAGCACTTACATCTAACCCCTCTGCTTCAATTTTCCACTTAGCTGAGAATAGCAAGTTTAATTTTATATCACTAACCCTGTTGAGACAATGGAGGAGCACAAACCATTGGTATGTCAGGAGTGGGGAGTAAGCTGGAAACATGGTCAAAGAGGTGAGAGCTGAAGGAGCAAATGTGGTGAAGCAGGAAACGGGAGCTGGGAAACGGGCAGCTTAACAAAGCAGATGTTCCCTGAGGAGAGATGTGTGCAGTGGCTTTAGACCGTGACAGCACTTAGTTCTCACTGCCCCGGCAGTGCCATCCAGCAGACATGGAGCAGGGACAGAAGCCTGTCCCTGGAGCGTGGGTGACAAGCAGGGAGGGCAGTGCGTGGCCGATACTGCAGGCAGATGTCTCTGCATTACGCCCTCTTTCTCTGCCTACAGCAGCAAGATGGAACTTGTGGATGACAATGCTGTTATCCGAGCAAGAGGATTGCCATGGCAGTCGTCTGACCAGGACATAGCAAAATTCTTCAAAGGCCTAAATATTGCCAAGTTAGTAACTAAGGATTTACCTCCTATGTTTGTAGTACTTTGTCTGTGTCAGTCATGGAGTTTTATCTCTCTTGATTTAAATCCTGCAGGGGAGGTGCTGCACTCTGTCTCAATGCCCAAGGTAGGAGGAATGGGGAGGCTCTCGTGAGGTTTGTAAGTGAAGAGCATCGAGATCTAGCGTTACAAAGGCACAAGCATCACATGGGGAATCGATACATTGAGGTATGTGACACTGGCTTTGAAATCCTCTTCTCAACAGGGGTGCAAATAGCATTCCAATCATATGTTCTCTTTTCTTTCCTTAGGTATACAAGGCAACAGGCGAAGACTTCCTTAAAATTGCAGGAGGTAATTTTTAGGGAGTGAGAAGAGAGAGTTTGTTCCATCAGCATCTGTAACTTTTGGTTGTAAACTGCTCCTGTTGGATGTGGTCTTTCATTTTCTTTCTTTGAATAAGTAGTTGGCTGGTGTGTTGGTTACTATGTGCTCTGCTAGCAGCAGTCTAAGAAGTTCTGTGATTTATCTGTCCATCTTTCTCTTCCACATTCTTGCCATTTTCAAGCAGCCTATCAAATAAGGATTTGATCAGGGAAGGTGATCTTGCATATGAACTTAATTTGTTAGGTCCCCTTCTTAACTGAAGGGACCTAAATGTTACCGATTAATGAAAAACAAAACCAGAGTAGTCTTTCAAAACAATATGACTGCTGTTGCTGTGGAAACTTGCATGTAAAAGCAAACTGGTATCAGAGTGTAAATAACAAGGGATTTAGGGAACTGATTTTCTTCAATTCAAATCTTTGCCCCCAACTAAAGGGCAGATTTAGTGGGAATGCTTATTTAAGAGGACTATTGAAATATTTGCCACCTTGAGTTGAAAGGCTGCAAAACTTGCTTTACAAACTCTCCTGTGGTCTTTTTTCCCCTTTATGACTGCAAGCATGCAGAATTTTGAGTTAAGATCCAATAAGCTATTATGTATCTAATACTACCTTAAGGTCCTTGTTGGTTCATGACAGAAATTTGGTCTGGGGATTGTAAATGACTAACTGGATACCTGAGGTTGAGGTTTTAGAGTGGGAGAGGCTATTAAGCTGTCAAATAAATAGCTAATTGATAGGCTTGGTAATAGTTATACCATTCAAAGACATTGCACACTAACACTGGGGGAAAACTGTGCACGTCTGGCACCACCAAACATCTTTGCAGAATGAGCTAGCTGTAAGTGACAGGGCCATATTAAGATGTGAAGTTGATTATTAGCTAGCTTTGCTTAGGATAGTGTTATAAGTATGAGCATCAGTGGTCTTCTAGAGATATTGAAAATAGAATTGGCAGATTTTATCAGTTTTATCAGGATAGGATGAAATTCCTGAGCTGTTTTCAACATGCCTTTCCAACTTTCTTTCCCAGCACGATGGTCTGGGTGCTTGGTTACTGTATTTTATGGTTTCAGAGCATGACAAAGATATTTGTAAGTTAGAAAGGCGAGGTGCATGGTAGCAGCACAGACTGTGCTTTCCTCGAGCTCTGAACATTGTAAGTACTTCCTATTTTCCCTTTGAATAAGGATGAAGCTCTTACAAATTATGAAGTAACATTGTTAGACTTCAGTGGGAAGTGTCCTATACAATATTTCTAGTTTATCAAAGTGGGACATCTTTTCCTGACTTTGGAGGCAAATGTTGTTCGAGCTGCTCAAAAACTGTGAGGAGGAGGTAGCTATACCAGACTTGCTCATGATTTTCTGTGGCTGCCTAGACTTAAGTGCTTCTGTACTTCTTTTTGTTAAAGGCACTTCCAACGAGGTTGCACAGTTCTTGTCAAAAGAAAACCAAGTGATTGTCAGGATGCGAGGTCTTCCTTTCAACGTAACAACAGAAGAAGTGCTGACGTTCTTTGGCCAGCACTGCCCTGTAACAGGAGGAAAAGAAGGAGTCCTGTTTGTCACGTACCCTGACAGCAGGCCAACAGGGGATGCCTTTGTGTTGTTTGCTTGTGAGGAATATGCACAAAATGCCCTGAAAAAGCATAAGGACTTGCTGGGGAAAAGGTACATTGAACTTTTCAGGAGCACTGCAGCAGAAGTTCAG
>NW_010308436.1:16705-24375 GCF_000700745.2 Antrostomus carolinensis
CTTTTTGTAATCCAAACTCCTACGTTGGCATACAGTAGTGGAAGCAAGTACTGCTTGGCCGTGACTTGAAAGCTTCTTTTATCTTCTCTCACTCTTGACTGTTGCTGGAAAGAGTACTGTCTGAATTTCCACGAGGTTTTGCTCCCTCTAAATGTAAGATCTTATAGTATATGGATGTTCTCAATTATATATATAAACCTTTGGGGTTTTGACCTTGCAAACAGCAGTTATAGCAGAAGGTTTACGTGGATCCAGTGGATCCACACTACAGATACTGTATTTGTCTAAGTAAGTCCACTCATGATCTGTTCAGGAGTAGTGTTGCCAACAAATCTCAATCCAAAAGACTTACCTTTTGTCACTGGCACAGAAAAACAGAGCTTTTTGATTTATTGGTCTTCAGAGCAATCCATCTGAAAAGCCTTACAAATTGCCTCTAATGGCAGGTCTCATCCATCTTCTGCCAGCACTGGCTACCTAGCGGAGAGTGGTGGGACTTTGTGAAACTGGGCCTGAAGAGTGTCCCCTCTTGCATTAACATGTCTTGATGGACCTTTAATTACAGTTATTCTGTCAGGGAAAGGAAGCAGGGCTGAGAGGATTGTGTATATATGTCTCCAAGGATTTGTAGAGCTTGAGTTTAGGTCAGTAATTTACTTCTAAACATGCTTCTAAAAGGTCTTGTCCATGGTGCAAGTTATGGCCAACCAATAGACATGTCATTGTAACCAAGCAATGGCACAGCTTTGATTTTCCCAAATTTGTAGAGATTTCAGTGCCTTGTTTGAAGGGTGACCACACTAATGATGAGAAGGCATAGCTGAAACACTCATTCTTGTAATTGTACTTTTCTCAAGTGTTCTGATAAGTTTCTTTGAGCAAAATCTTCCGATACCTGTATAAATGTAAATTAATCTTAATCTTGCTCAGTGAAAGTTAAAGGGTAGTGATTGAATATTCAGTGAATTCTCGGCCCAGCAGGGTTTTTACTGGTAAAATTAGTAACAAGAAGTCTCAAAGCATAACTCTGTTACAGATACTGTGACTCAGTAACTCCACTTGATGGACTATTGCATCTCAAGTCAGGGCTGTTTGGTAGTGAAATATGCTTCTAGTTCACAGATTCTCCTAAAGTTTTGCAGCGGAGATATTTTTGGGTAGAAGTGCAACCATTACTCTGTAAATAGTAGAATGCTTGGGGATACTTTCCCAATAAAAATACTGTAGAAATACAGGTTTCATGTTTTAAGAGGTCTTCTGAGAGTTGCATAACAGTTCAAGTAAATTCTCCAAAACGAAAAGATCTTTTTCAAGACAGAATGATTCAAAGATTTACTCTAAAGCATCTGAATTCTAAGCACTGCTGATGGGGTTTAAGTCCAGAATCTAGCTCACTTGTTTCTTGAAATACTGCCCAGAGTGAAAAGAGGTGGCATTAGCATTACATTCAGTTCCTCTAAGCTGAAGAATGAGTAAAGAGGCTTTCCATAACCTCTGTTTTTCTTCTTTGAACAGGTGCTGAACAGGTACTCTTCCACACCCCTCATTCCTCTCCCAACACCTCCTATTCTTCCAGTATTACCTCAACAATTTGTGCCTCCAACTAACATCAGAGACTGCATACGTTTACGTGGTCTTCCCTATGCTGCTACTATAGAGGACATCCTGGAGTTCTTGGGGGAGTTTTCTACAGATATTCGGACCCATGGAGTTCACATGGTACTAAATCACCAGGTTGGTAGGCACCACATTTCTAGCCAGTGCCAACTGCCTGTATATGCAAACACCATCCTTCTGATGATATCAGTTGGGAACCACCTTTGGGATTGACACTAATGGCATTAATTGGCCTCCAGCTCTCCTCTAAAAGTGTATTGGCAATAGGTGGATTGGCTTATTTGAACCCTGCTGCTGCTGTAGAGTTGTTTCTGGTACCGAGACCCCTGTGCCTAAAGCTAAGAGTCAGTCTTGGAGGGGTTGGTGCTCCCAGAGCAGCAGTTGTGATCCTGTACTGTAGTAGGCTTGAACTGAAGAGTCCTGCTCAACAGTGTGCATAATTCTTCTTGTACCAGGCAAGGAGTATCTTCAAAACAAGTGTGGGCACTGTTAGCTCTCAAAGGAGTAGTTTTTCCCTGCCTTGCTGAGCAATGTGCCTCAGGAATATTTGAGGATAAATGTGACTGCAACCTTCTAGAGGCAGGATTTCCTATGGCATAAGTCAGCAGTTGAAGTTTCAAGTTTCCTGAACTGTGTGGTTGCTTTCTTTAAACGGTCACAGTTAAGCACCAAGATTAACAGCTCATTAACATGTATAAACAGTCACGTCTTTGACATTGTTTTCTAGAAGCAGTTTCTAGCAAAACTTTTTAGACTAAGGATTGTGTATTGTTGTGATTGCCTTTATCTGCATAGTCTTGTGACCTTAAAGGGAGGAAAGGGCAACTCCTCTGACTCTATGGAGACACCTTGTGTAGTTGCACTGATTACACTGATTATTGTGGTAAAAAAATGGTTCTTCTAAAATTGTTTTGGTTGACACTAATCCTAAACTGAAACTACAGAATACTTTCTTGTCCTGGAGTAGGGCTTCTGTGTAGTGCTGTGGGGAGGGAGCAGGGACTATAGTTATTCCAGTACTACTGTATCTAAAGAGCTTCCTGTGTGTGTTTGTGAGGACTTGAAAAACTATAAGGAATGTGCAGGGCTGAGAGGCTAAGAAAAGATGCAGATGTTAAAGCACAAGTAACCTATGCAGCAGTATCAGCCCTTGCCAGCAGCAATGAAAGAACCTGGAGGAAGAAATTGGTGTGTTTATAGTCCTGAGGGCTGTCTGCCACCCTTGCCCAAAGCAGTTAGATTTATTTTTTTTTTCCCCAGATATTGCTTTTGCCTCAGTACTAGATTTTTATATTTCTGCGTGCTCCCACCATTCCTGGTTTCAACCTTCTAACCATGAGCAACTGTGTAAAGGATGGTGATCAAGTTGTTCTCTCTGAAACTAGAACAACTGACCCAGAACTTAATTTAAAGGCAGCTTCAGATCTCTACCTCTAATTTTGGCTACTTCAAGTCAGCAGCTGCATGTGGCTAAAATGACTCCTCCCAGTTCTGTATCCCGCTCATTTACAGCTATGTGTAAGGATGTCAATTTTTTTTTCCCTCCACAAGCTCATACCAGGCCTTCGGCTGGTACCTTTCTAAAACATCCTAGCCCATATTGGCCTTAACAAAATACAATTAAAAAAAAAAAAAAATTGTTTAACACTTGGCACTGGACTGTATTTATCCTTGGATTTTAAAAATCACAGATAATAAACGTGGATTAGATCTTCCAATTCTACATTCTTACTGAATTAGTAAGAACAGGTCTCAAAGCACCCAAGTACCCCTGAATGGTAGTCTCTTCCACAGGTGTCCTTACTATTTTAAACATAGCAGTAACATGGCTGAAGTAACAATGTAGCTTACTTGCAACAGGTAAATAAATACAATCAAGTTAGCACAAGTTGGGAGAACTTTAGGGCAGAGAGCTTAAACATGCTGATAGGTGCTGGGGTTGAGTGACTGTACTTTGGAGATCAATATATCCATGGCTGAAGAGAATGCTTGTGGCAGCACAAATTACTGCTATGCTGCTACTTCATAGGAACTCCAGAAACATTTAATCTGAAACATTTTTTTTAATCTGCCTTGTCTGTAGGGGCGTCCTTCAGGAGATGCTTTTATTCAAATGAAATCTGCAGACCGCGCTTTTCTGGCTGCGCAGAAATGTCATAAGAAGACTATGAAGGACAGATATGTTGAAGTCTTTCAATGTTCTGCTGAGGAGATGAACTTTGTATTAATGGGGGGCACTTTAAATCGAAATGGCTTGTCCCCACCACCATGTAAGTTACCATGTAAGTTTTGCATGGGTCTTGGCAAAACTCTACGCTGTGTGCGGGTAGGTGTTGGAGCTGCTTTCTTGACTCTGATTCTGGTTCTTGGAAAGGAGTGTCAGATGGGGGTATTAAAACAAGGTCTTTTCATCTTAAATCAACAGCAGCTTGCAATCATTATTTTTCCCTTTGGTTGTGAATTACTGTGACTGAAGAACTACGTTAAAGTTATTCTTGCTTTTCCAGTAGCAAACTTCCCCTACCCTCCCTGAAACTTAACTCAGCCAGGGTGAGCCATGACTCTGAAAAGTAGTTTGTAAGCCCTGCCTAGAGTTTAAAGAATAGTTTCCCATTTAAACTGACTTGTATTTACATTTTTCATCATGGTGAACATGTCAGGTAAAAGCCTTTCCCCTTTCACTTCCAAAACTTAATTTACAAAGCCATTAGTAACGTTATTCTTCAGGACTTAACCGTCTATCGAACCACTACTGACTGAACTCTTCCTTTGCTTTTTGTTGTTCATATAGAATTGAGGTTGCCTGTGTGGGAGTAAAATACACATAACTTTGGCCTCAGAATTGCAGAAACTGTATTTCACATAAAATTATGCTCTTCAGAGCTACTAAGATGAATGTGGACTTCTAGACAAGTGTTTGTGGGAAATGCTGTAAGAGCTTAGGGGCTGACTTATGAAGTATACGTGCCATATGAACCTGAGCCTATGGGAAAAATAATACTTTGCTTCCAAGATCATGAATGCAAGGTAGTCAAATAGGAGCTTTCTCTCTGTCTCTTTATGCAAATATGTTGTTATTGTTGTTGGTTTGTTTGTTTGTCTTTTTTGGTTTGTTTTTTTTAGAAGTGTCCTCCAAATCCTAATTAGAGCTGCCGATGTGGCAGCAAGCTTCTTGGGTATGGTTCTTTTTAAGTGTGAATAGACCTACAGATACTAAGTATCTGCAGTATGCAGTCCTATGGGACAGTTGTTCCAGGCAGGGGTTGGAAGCCTCTCCTGAGAGCTCCTGGGACAGGCTCTTCAGCAGTCCTAAACCTTGGGAACTTTTAGGTGGCAGTGTCTTCCTTTCCAGCTACAGATGCCAGTGATGTATTCCTCAGATAAGCCCCTTCTGCTCTGTCACTGCCCCATCCCACAGTGCAGTGAGATGCTGACTGTCACTTTAAAGTAAGCTTCTATTTTTGTTATTCAGGGTTATCTAAGGCTTATATACATTTATTTTATTATACTGGGGAGAAGAAGAAAAAGAAAAGAGTGGCAAAGGAGGAAGGGGAACTGTCATATGTGAGAATTCATTTAGGACCTCACAACTTGCTGAAACACCACCAAATGCAAGTTTTTGGGTTTTGTTTTGTTGGTTTTTTTTTAACTAAGTTAACATTTGAAGCTGCAAAGCCATTGCTTTTCCCACTCTGCTGTTGCTTAATTGAAGACAGCTGTTTGGGGGATAGAGGGTCTCAGGATGAAAAGGTATCAGGATGAAAAGTGGAATTGTGTGGGCAGATCTTAGGCACTAAAGGTTCCTTCTTACAGTGGAGAGATCTCGCACTTCTTGATTGGAGACTTCATTAGAATCTGAGCCTAGACAAGAAAAACTGGCCTCCTCTTCAGAAAAAGACCCTATTCCCAGACTGAGAAGTGGCTTTTTGTGTACTACTGACTTTGCTTTTGACTAGGGGGGTGTGTACAACACTTGTAGTCAAGCCCACATTGGTAGCTCAGATTTATTTTCTGTGATGAGTGAGAGAATGCAAAGCTTATGAAGGCTCTTTACTTCCTGCACAGTTGTTCAGCTAATGAAGATCATATATATGCTGGAATTTAAAAGGTCCTAATCTATTTTCCATTTGTTCCCTTTAGGCCTTTCACCCCCTTCCTACTCCTTTCCGGCTCCTGCTGCAGTGGTGCCAACAGAAGCTGCTCTATATCAGCCATCCATGCTCCTGAACCCACGAACGCTCCAGCCTTCCACAGCATACTACCCTGCTGGGGCTCAGCTCTTCATGAACTACACAGCATACTACCCCAGGTAAAGCAGAGGACAAACCAAGCAGGATCAAAGAAGTCTCTTTGCAGCAAATGCACAAAGCTCACAAAAGAACATTGTCTGCCATGCTAAAGGCTTGTGCTACCAAGAGCAGCTTGTTCAGTCTCTTGTTCAGGGAAACAATTTCAGGATATCTAGAGATTTACCAAGTTTTAGAGTATTTCAGGTAGTGATAAGGATTGTTTGGGTTTTTTGGTTTTTTTTGTTTTTTTTTTTTTAAAAAAACCCAAACATAAGTGACACAGTTACAGTGGGATTTTTTTTGTTTGGTTTTTTTCACCTAACATCTCTTAAACGTGGTAGTTTGCACTGTTGTGCCCTCAATGGGAATTGGTGTGTGCAATACTCACTCTGTCCTGTGTCCATAGAGAAGCCCTTGGCCCCTTTTTAGAAGCGGTGGATTGGAGTCTGCCCTAACAAATTCTGCTGAAATTCTGCCTCTGTTTTTGTAATAAACTAACTTTTTTACCTTTATGGTGAAAACTCTGGTTACTTATTTATAAAAGTACTGCATTAAATCATATACATATTGAATGCATATGTAAAGCATATAGAGGCATATATTCTTCCTGACCTCATAAACACCTCTCACAAAGGGCTTTTGGCTCTTCTGGGTATATTAGCCATCTTCTACAGAACAAAAACTCTTGATACCATTTGTCCTCTACAGTCATGAGGCCTTGCAAAGAGCCATGTTCCCTATAAGCCATAAACTGTTCCTTGTCTGTCAGGAAACCTGTTAAAGAACTCAACTCTTCTATTAGATTCTGATCACTGCTTTTATCTCTGGAGAAGGATCCAAACACCTACTTATGAAGCAGTATGGACTCTCTAGATAACAAAGGTTTTCTCATTACTTTACACTATGCCAGTATATCTGTGAGCTGCCTGTCTTGTTTTAGGTTTGTTTGGGTTTTTTTTTTTTATTAAAATGTTTTCTTCACTCATTAGTTAATTCCTATAAAGCCTTAATGTCTGTCTTATGGTTATGATAATATGTTACCAAACACAGCTTCTTTAATGTAAGATCAAGAAAAATAAAATTCCAAACTTGCACTGGCAGTATAAAACAAGTTTCTTAACAGCTCTGTATGTTTTGAGAACACAGTAGTAGTAATAGTTTGTAGTGACTTTGACATGTTGTACTTATTGAAGTAATAATAAACTGGCCACTGCAGGCTACGTGTTGGGACCTTACAGAGAACTCTCACTGAATGGGATCCCACATGAATCCCGTCATGGGTTGCTTGGGCTGTGGTCATATATGTTGGTTACAGACTGATCAATCCCAAGTCTCAAAAAATCCTTGTTATGTTCTTGTCTAACTAACAGTTGTATACTATTCTTGGGAAACCATACCTATGTAGTTTCTGTGCCAATTACAAGTACCTCCTATTTAAAAAAAAAAAAATAAGGTAAAATTTCTGGAGTCAACTTGGCTTCTTTTCATTTTGTGAGATCTGGTCTTTGAATATTGCTTTTCCATCCAGAGTAAATGTCTGATCTACAGACAAATCGTATATACTCTAATAGAAGTAGCGAGCCTCGGTAACTGATATTTTGGGAATTTTTCTTCTAAAAAAGTAAGCTTTATTGCTTTTCAGGCAGGTTCCTGTACATTGTAAAGGATGCAGTGAGTAATTGAGTCCCTTTCACGTATCAGTCAGAACTCTCTTAAATGGAGCTTTCTGGTTCTGAAATTGAATAAAAAAATGTTAAGTATGTG
>NW_010308436.1:24415-34772 GCF_000700745.2 Antrostomus carolinensis
TAAATGCATGTACATGGAAAAGCAATATAGAGCTGGTGGCTAATGCTCAGACAATGGTTCATAAATCTAACTGGTGAATACTTATGGAAATAAGGAAAGTTTCTTTGACCTGCTGCCAAAAGGTTCTACTGCTTGTGTTTTGCAAGGTCAAGTTGCTTTATAATAGCCAATTCTGTTCTCTGCAGAGTAACCAACCTAGATGGTGGGGGGGAGGGAGACATTGCTTTGGTCTTCAGCATCTGTCAGAAATCTCTGAAACTGACTCTTCTTAATGCTCTTCTAGCTTTGGTGATGAAACCCAATGGTGATAAGAAATTGATGCCTTCTATGCTATTAAAATAGCTTTAGTGAACTCCTAACGAAAAGGAGGGAGAGCAAGTTATTCGGGATCTGTCAGTCTTTGATATCTCTGCTCAGCCTGTAATTATATCTGGCAACATGTTCTAACAGCAAACCAGTGGTCTCGGTTTCTGCCTAGTCCCAGGCTTTTGAGAAAAAGAGCAATAGGATTCATGGGAGGGAGGGATTTCTTTCCTTATCTAATCCTGCATAAATAGATGTATTGGTTGCTATATGTAAGTACATTGAAAGTAGTGAACAACTGCACTGCTTGGCAACTGCTTACACGTTCTATAGAAACTTTTACTATACACAAACTTGAAATTTACTGCTATAGAATCTGTAGATTTAATACAAAGTTAAATCTTACTGTATTTATTCAGTTCTTAATATCATTTTTAAGCAGTGCCTCTAAAACCTCAAAAGTTTCTGTCAAAAGCAATAATTGCAGGAATACACTTAAACTTTGATCTTTTTTCAACAATATTTTGAATACTGAGGTGGAAAGAGGAGCTTCTTACTCAGTGGGTAGTGTGCTGGTGGGACTTGTAGCCAAAAAATTATGTGGAAGCTGAAAACTGATGTGGGTTCAAACAAACTGGATAAATTTAAGGGCAGGAAATTCATTGTGACTTAGTGAATACACAGAAACCACATCTGGCTCAGGAAGTCCTTGAACTCAAAATAACTGGAAGAGTGTTCTTATGTTCTGTATCCTATGGTAAACTCTTGTGCTACTGAACCGAGTAAGTGAACTTGTTTGCGTCTTCCAAGTTGTCTTGAGGTAGATTGATACCGCTTGTGAGCATGGGTCTTCTCCATTGTGTTTGTAGTTATAGTCACCTGCACTAGTCTAATAGTGGCTCAGTTTGGGTTATCTCCCCGTTGTGTCAGTGTACGTACAGCTCTCTCCATTGGCGTAATTTGACTTAAAAGGTCTTTTTATGTGGTAGGTAAAGGCACGATGATTCTGACACTTGCTGCACAAGGAAATACAGGGTAATTTGTTACTGTTCTCATCTGCCTGCTCCTACCTCTTCCTGCTATGGATTAGGTACGTTTTTTCTCACCTACATACTAATCAACCTGTAAAAGTATTTATATATTATATACAGATGCAACACATATATTAATGCTATATGTAAGCATACAGACATAAAAAGTGTGGGTGTATAAAAATAAAGTGACCAAGGTTAGAAAAAAGCCTCACTTGTTCTCCATGGTGGTCATTATGGAGAATCTGATCCAATCGTGGAGAGCAAGTGAGGCTTTTTTCTAACCTTGGTTGCTGATCAGATGTGTATTGAAGCACAATTGAATTACAACCACTTTAAACTGGCAAAACTAAGAAGAAGTGGGCTGGATTAGGAGTGATACTATTCAGAGCTGCTGCCAGCAGCTTTATTTGCATATCTGTGTGTCTGGCTAACCAGCATCACTTGACAGAACTGGGTTAGGAAACAACCATGTGTGTATTTAGCCTAGGAGATCTGTCACAGATGGAGAACAGCAGCAGCCAGAAACAAAACCTCTTCATCAGCTTAGTTGTAGTCACAGTATCATAGCAACACTCTGGACCACAGCTCTTGGGCTGTAGTACTCTCTTTCTTTTTTTATGTTTATGCAACCCAAGCTAGCATACTTATTACGAGATGGCATCTGCAGCGAACGGTCTCATTAAGAATAAGCCTACTGGTGACTTTTAGCTGCAGTCCAGCAGATGGAGTTCACATGTTGACATCAAGTGGCAGAATTTGGGACTTTTCATTACCTAACCTTGCTTATGGTGAGGTGGTCCCCATCGTGGATTTGTCAAAATAACCTCAGCTCCTTAGTTAATGGCACAAACTTGTCACCAGAATGATTGTTTCTGGGGGAAGCCTTAATGATTCACTTTTCTAAGTGAAGGTAGTTTGCCAAGGATAAGAACAGCAGGGATGCCTTTAACTACTACTGTATTTTATTGGAGAAGTGTATTAGCAGGGAAGACTAATTGTTGCATGCCTCAATAGGCTGTCATTATCTCTTTGCTTGTAGGTTTTAATTAGTAAAACTACCATAGTGTCTAAAGCAGCAGAATGGTAATGCTCTCATCAACAGGTATCAAGGTGTTGGGATAGTAATTTTTTTTACATTTTTTAAAAAAACAACCAACAAACCAAAACCACCTTTCTTCAAAGTTGATAAGCCTGTAAAAATGCTTTTGCTGGTAGCAGTGTCCAATACTTACTCAACCCACCATACAAAATGCCACCATGGATACTGGTGGACATTCTTCTACTTACAGATCATAGTTCCTTTTGTTAGCTTAATATGCTGAATGACTTGATGTTCAGTTAGCAGCTCTTACTGTCACCTCCTTACTTTGATATCTAATAAAACATTCGGAGTAGTAAGAAGGATTAACTGATATTACAACATTGCAAGCTAGCTTCAGAGATCAGTGCGAGTATAGTTTGAATGCCAACATCAGCCTTTAGAACATGTGAAAACTTGTTCTTGCATCCAAAACTGATTTCTGAAACTTAAATTGTATTTTATTTTGCGAGTTTCAAGACAAATCTCCCAAATATTGGTTGGAAAAAAAAAACCCTCCCCCCCACCACCCGAAACTCCCCAACCTAATCTAGCTGTTGATTAGACCTAAGAAGGATCAATTCAAAAAAAGTTTGCATTGGGAAATGCTTCATATTGTGTTTAATTTCAAGAACTAGATTGATATAAAAAGAGTTAAGGTCTTGCACTGCATCATTATATAGTAATATGAGCTTAGTAAGAACAGCTGTAAAAATCCTCTTGGACCCCGTGTAAAACATGCGAGTGTTTGTTCCTGGGGTTTGTTTGACTAGAGAAGATAGTCTGGAATAGCTATTTGTCTTGTATCTCTCCCTGAGCACTTTACTAGTGTCCTCTGTCTGCTGCTTTTCTATCTGGCAATATGACCACTCTACTTGTTGCTGTTCCTCTAGGAGATTGTCACTGCTTAGTCTGGGGGAACACAGAAATGAGTGGGGGCAGTCCGTGTGTCATCTCGTGTCAGGAATTAGAGCAGGTAATGCCCTTAGCATAAACCTGCTGCTGAAGCTGTTTCTTACCTTTGTCTCCAAGGTAGGGTTAGGAATTAGCAAGTTCTTGTAGCATCTCGCTAATGCTACAAGCCTGCAGTTTTAACCTGGGTAAATGGAGTTTCAAACAGAGATGTCTGACTTCCTTAAAACAGATAAGGACCCTGTAGAAGTAAACAGAGGGGTGCAGGGGGAAGAGGACAGAAGGGGGAGCACTTTTGCCCCACCAAATGCTGTCCTACCAAAGCTGAGGGGAAAACACACAGAGGCTCAGTAGCAGGGCCAAGTGGATGGGATGGTGGGAAAGCTGTTCTCTGGGACACCCAGCCAAGGCTCTCATGGCCCATCACTGCAAGTTCACATGGCCCAGCCTCTCAGCAAGAGCCAGGGAGGCAAAGGAAATTCAATTTAACAGTGATACCTTCCAAAGACAAGGGCTGTAGCCTTGCTTCAGAAGGAAGGCTATGTTGCCCAAGGTGTCTGTCTCATTGTGGATCTGTTTTCTGGTCATTTTGTTTGGTTTTGGTGCTTGGTTTTTTTAACAGCAATGCGAGTTAACTCTGTCTTGCCTTACTAAATCAGTTTACCTCAGAAAGCTGCATTGTGGTCTGGTTTGGGGGTTGGGCTTTTTTCCCCCCTATCCTAATATGAATCAGCTCTGCAAAGAAAACTGGAAGAAGGTCTTTTCCTTGCTCTTCATATGAGTTTTGGAAGTAATGGAGTTGTTCTCATAAGGATTCTAGAAAAAATGTAAACTGTTCTGTAGCTGAAGTTCTCTTAAGTTGTTCTGTTGTCTTATCTCAGGTGCACAAATTACCCCTTTTTGATAGCTTCAACTGTCTGGCCAAAAGAATTAATGTTAATGACAAAGCTATGCAGTTCCAAATAGTCTAGGAGTTGCATCTTGTTCAATGAAACAAAGAGTAATTTTTTTTTTTTTTTTAATTAAATGTTATACATATATATGTGTGTCTAGCAGTAGCTGAAAACTCATGGATTACTCATGGAAAACTCTTTTAGCAAAAAGAGGATATTTGCTGGAACTGCCAAATCAAAACAAAATGAAGGTCTATTAACTACATACGGTTTTGTTGCAATTTGAATAAGGGAATGGAAGACCTGTCAAAGAATATCAAAGCTTCTAACATCAACAAACTATGAGTATTTTGCATGTTACAGTATTTTTTTAATTACTCCTGAATAGATTATATAATTATTGTGGCATTGATCTTGCTTTAGAACAAGACAAACATGTCCCTTGGCGATACTAGCCTTTAACCTGTCAGAGTTGCCATTGACCACCAAAGATGCTGTGTCTGAAGAGTCTATGAAATATAAGTAAATAAAAGCAAATACTTCCTTGGTAGCATTGCTGGCAGCTGTGGAGAGCTCCTTCCTCAGAGGTATTTGGCAGGTAGCTAATGGAGAGCACTGACCTGGAGCTTGCATGCAAACCATGGATGGGCATACCTGCCATGGATTCATCTCCTTACTCTTTAGATACATTTAAAACTCTGTGGTCCATAGATGGCATATGGTGGCAATAAGGTCCACAGCTGAATGGTGCACTGAGGGGCAAGACTTATTTTCAGCCTCCTTAGTGTCATAAGTTGACACCTGGACCTCGTGCTTGAGAAGTTGATTAGTGCGTAGGTATAGTGACTGTGGTAGTAGTTTTGTTAGAGATTAGCAGGACTATTAATATTATGGAAAAGGCCTGTAGGGAACTGTTAGTGGGAAGTGTTGTGATAAACCTGCATGAAGATGCTACTCTACAGCATAAAGTCTTAACTTCCCATAGCGCTTTTTCTGACAATAGGGTCCAAAGTGATGTAAATGAATACAAGTGTCATCTTTGGCATTAGACCATCTCTGCTACCTAGTGAAGCCCCTGGTGAAGAATTATTCACAAATGTACCCAAGAAGATGATATTTTGGAGATAAAGAAGCATTATAAGCAGTTCCTATGGAGAAACAGTTCTCCTTCTAGACAGGGATAGCTGTTCACTGTAGAAGTAGGTGTTAGGCCTCAGTCAGTTGCACTTGCTTAGTGAAACTCTTTGAAGACTTTTGTCTGAAGGGAAACCACAAACATCTTTATGATGTGTCCAGGAATGACTCTTACCTGCTGGATTTGCTTGTTGCCTGCTGTGACTTGAGCTACCCCCTCCTATACTGTGCTATGTGAAGGTGGCCCAGGGCTTTGCAAATAGTGGGAACTGGGGAAGGGGAAAACTAAGGACAGTGGTGTAAACATGTGCTTGGAGAGAAATGCATCTACTGGACTTAAAGGGTACAGATAAACTCAAGATGATAAGCTTTAATTTAGAGATTGAATATAGGCTAACAATGTAGGACTTGTGGGGAGGGAAGACTCCCCCATAAAGTATCTTGGGACAGTGCCATTTGGGCTAAACTTAGTCTTCATTAATATCATTTTGGCTAAGGGTTTAAGACAGATGTAAGCAAGCAAAGGAAAGACAGTCCCCAGCAGAAACTTTCCCATGGTATTTCTATACTCATGGGTTTGGAGAACAGAAATAGGGGCAGTCTGGGAACTACCTTTGTAGTGTGGTTTGGGGAGGCTATTCTAGGTCTAAAGAATAGCATGAAAATGCCGATGGAAGTGGTAGGTGCTTGAAGCCATGCTCAGGAGATAAAGGAAAATGATCAAGGTGTCTTTGAGCAAGACGTGTGGGCTTTCTTGTGGGGTTATTTGCCTTTTTTTTTTTTTTCTGTCCTTTAATCTTAAAATTGTATAATATGTAGGAGAAGCCAGTGGCATCCCTCAGTATTAGGACAACTTCAGGGGTAAATGGCCTGTGTTGGATGTACCTAGTAGTAAACTTGTTGACTCTTTCCTTGGAGACTTTGAGAATATGTGTGGCTCCAGCTGTGCAGGAGATGTTTGTTTCTGATCTCCAGGGACACTCTCTTGAGACCAGCCAGTTGTGACTGCCAGGGTCTGGAGACAGTAGTCTTCAACAAGATCCTGTGTGTACCCATGTGTTGTGCTGTTAGGGGCTGTTCTGTTGTTGAATTGCTCTTGATGCCATGGTAATGGGACCATTACAAATATCTAATTATGTGGCCTGAACTTTAATATCTGCCCGGTGCTTTAAGGCAGGTTAACGTAGCATAGCCAGCTGCTGGCTCTCTTCTGCACTAGTTTGGCTTCTGATTGTTTCTGTCTTAACTTGTGTTTGTAGTATGCAGCAGAGGATGGACTTGTACACACAAATGATCCAGCCAGGACAGTGTCCAAAGAATGGATTTGCATTTAAAGGCCCCAGCAGTTAGACTTCCTTAGAGAAGGTAAGGATAACAAACCCCAGGAGATGGGTTTGGGGGTATCATAGTGTTTGCTTCAGATAACCACCACATTCAACATAATTTTTCTTTTGCTGTCCTGGGAACTTGGCTACTCTTTACTACGTCCACAATGTCACACTATAATATATAAGACCTTGGCTATTAAAGCCATCATTTAAAGGATTTTGGCTATTCCAGTCTTGTCATGGGCTACTGCTTTGCCTACTTCCCAGGGCTCCAAATGCATGCTACCTCAGGCTTTACTATTGGGACTGAGAGCCTCCAGAAAGCTTCTTGGAGTCAGGTGTCTCTGAGGAGCGAAGTGCAGAGATGATGTTACTCTCCTAGCAATGCACTAGGATATAGTGTTGGTTAGGCAGAATGAGCTACTTTCTTGGGTAACTATAGAATCTGATTTCTAAGCTTTGTGCTGGTGCAAAATTGCAGCAATGGAGTAGACTGAGTTTGTATAACTGGCAGCTACTCTCTTGCCTGTGTGAGCTTTCTGATCGGGCCATTTCAGCATTTCAAGCTTGGTTTACTTGATTTTCTGTATAGGAACAGTCAAAGGGTAAAGTCACCCAGAAAGCATTTGTGCAGAAAAATGGGAGTTGAACTGAAAAGCAGTGTATTGATGGCTGCACCATGTGCTTTATGTGTAGCAGTCTTAGAGGGAGATATAGAAATATATTTGTGAAAAATACTTCTGTAATCTATAGTCTTTTAAAAATACATAGTCAAAGAAGTTATAAGATTTCCTTTTTGCCCTTTTCTTTCCTCTGTTCCCTTCACCTTCCCCTCTGAAAAATAACAACAGAAAAATGCCCTCTTTTTCATTCTTCCTTTTCTCTGACACAAAGGCATTTTAGTCCAGGGTGTAATCCACTTCTGGGCAAAATCTTCAGCTGTGGCATCACCTCGCTGTCATCTGCTCTAAGAGTCATGCTAAGTGAAGCACAGGATGTGTAAAAACAAAAGTGACCATCTCGGCTAGTTGGCCAATGAGCTGGTTTTTGGCTGGGTTGATAAAGCTAAACCCTATCCATGTAACTAATAATCTGAGGCCATAGATGCTCAGTAGCATCCTGCCTTGAACTATGCTACATTGCTTCCCATCCACTCATAGCTGGTTGTCTATGGTGAGTGCTGCCATGTAGTGACTCAGGTCGGGAAAGCTGATGCAGTTGGAAGAAACTGTGGGGAAAATGGTTAATCTTTCAGGCTGTTTTCACCCCATCGAGTTTACCACTTAGGTGTGCAAGTATCTCTGTCAACTCAGAGAAGGGAAGGTAGAAGTGAGCATAGCAGGCACTTGAGGGATTGTGATGGCATTGCCATGTTGGAGTTGATGGTAAAATTTCACCTTGAAAACTAAAGGGTCAAGTAATATTGAATAAAGTCTGGCATGCTCTTAGCGAAACACTGTTCTGACAGAAAATGTCCTTGAAATTCCTGCAAAATAAAAGCTTTTGATCCTTCAGTAAAAATTTGCTATTTTGCAAATCAGTAAATTAAGATTTTTCTTTTAGTGTGGGGTTCAGTGACCAGCACAACTCTTTCATGCAGATTCCTCCGCCCTTTCTGATGTTTTGAACAAACACAGTGTGACAAATGGAGATTTTGATTATGTTCCCAGTTTTACCACTGCTCAAGCCAATTGTGCTCTGGGAAAAATCATCAGAACTCTGAAAATCAGCAGATGGACCTCTAACTCTTTTAAAGTTAATGCACAGTTTTCACAAGCGGGCACACACAAACCACTGAGAGCACAGGTGCTGAAATCATGCAAGTTGGTGAGGGTTTCTTTTTGATAAAGTATTAACACAGAAATACTTTAGCCTGAACCTACTAAGTCTGATCCACTACAGTCTTTGAAATAGCAAAAAAATCTTTTACCTAATTTTGCACACAGTTTAAAGTTGGTGTTTTTTTAAAGTATTTTAAGACCTCTAATTGTGTATTTGATGTTTTTATAAAAAAAAAAAACCAATCAAATATTGTTTTCTTGTCTTGTACATATTTGATCTGTGCAAAAGAAGCCTCTGTATACTTTGACGTATTCTAACAGATATATTTTATGCAACACAGAAATAATTAGGAATGTATTTTTTGAGGGGGGAAAAAATGCTGTAACTTTATAAAAATGTAAGTGAGGAATGTTAAATGCTCTGCCTCTGGTTCTTATCTTGTATATTCTCTCTATATTCTCAGATGTTTAAATTTTAAAGGGCTTAGAGGAGTGGACATTTTCAAACTTTGATCATACTACCTAGCCAGAAAGTGAGAAATGCAGTTCACCTTTCATGTCATACTGTTCTTATTTTTCCACTTTCTGCGCTACTCAACTTCCTTCAGGTTTGATGATCTCATATCTAAGAGAAGGAATCATGATCTGTTGTAAACCCCTCAGCATAGCCTACTATAAGGGGGGAGGAGGGGGATAAGGCAGAAACAATTGTTTGAGTTTGGTGAGTACACTTGGACTGTAACCCAGCACCACAACTGTCACTCTGAGCAAAGAAATCAGATGATGTACATGCTCTTACTTAAATAACTGAGGGCTTTTAGCATTCAGCATCTCTTTCCTTGCCTGCCCTAGGGCTGGGCTTTAGTTAGGTGTTAGAGCACCGTGTCTTTCCATGACAGTTGTACTCATTATTGTACCAAAGAAAGGGAGATGGGAGAACAGAAACCCTGAAATAAAGGGATGTGTGAGACTAAAAGTTGCAAATGGGATAGGTTCTGTGGCATGTTCAAAATAAATATTACAGAACTGAGGTCTGTAAGCTCATCTGTTCTTGAAATTGGCCACAAGTGACACTTCTCTGCTGTATGTTAGAAATTATCTTCCAAGTGCGAAAGTTACTGCCAAGTGAGATAAGGTATTTGGCAAACTGACCCAAAAGCACACAAATCCACAAAAATGTCTTTGGTTATACACTGGAAGTTGATGTAGGAAAGTATTTATCCTATGTGCTCCTCCTTGCTGGTCCAACTTCTGGAAAGCAGAGCTGAGCTGCTGCTCTCTCAGAGACAGGCACTCAGAGCTGTGCACATGTTTTATTCCAAGACTTTCTGAAACACATGGATGCTCCAGGGTGGAAAGCTGGGACCTGCATCTGCTGGAGAGTCTGAGCTCAGCATCAGGCTCTGCCTCTCTTGTTCCAGAGTCATCTTTTAACTGCGGGAGCATGCTTGTGCTCTGTGATTTGTGTATTCTCTCGAGAAGAGCAGGCTTTTCTCTAGCAGGCTTTTGCTAGGTCACAGCCTCAGAAAAGCCTCAATCCACCTTGTATCCCCCAGCTGCATGAGGTAGATCTGTCATCTCTGTGGTTATAGGACTCAGGGGACCAGGGGGAGAGTCCCCAGCAGCCTTGCAGACACTTTTTCTTTTTTCTCTGACTTTTCCCTAAACTTAGCAGAAAGATTAGCAAAATTTTAGGACCTAACTCATTCTATGGTTCCTGGGTGGCCCTTGGGAAAACTCACCAGTTAAAACAGTTTCAGTAAAGTGCTCTGGGTATGGGGTACTTATGTTCCTCCTATAGAGGTATTTAGTTACCATAAGACCAAATCCACAACTGTGCCTTGGTATTTCTGAAAGTAAATACAAGGGAAGAAGCTAAAAAAAAAAAAAAAAG
>NW_010308436.1:34782-38144 GCF_000700745.2 Antrostomus carolinensis
GGGGCAGTGGAGGTGTGTGGGTGTGGGACAAGGTAGAAAAACTCTTCCAGACAAGTCAAGTGATAGTGGGAATGAGGCTAATTAATTTTTTTCACCCCCTTTTATTTTTTCCCCTCCTCTTCTTTCTTATGTGTCACCCCACAACCAGTACAACCATAGTAATCTAGATTTATATTCTTTTCTGGCAATCTTCACACTGTTACAGTCTGAAGAATCTGACAAGATGCTCTTTTAAATCACTGCTCTGTAAACATGAGTATATTGAACAGATTTATGAGTGTAAGGTATTTTAAATGGTATTTCCAACTTCTCTTTCCAAGAAGATGGTTTTGCCTTTAATTTTGGATCACAACAATAAATTAATAGTTATGCAGAGAGAAAATTAGCCTACATAAGCCACTTGGGGAGTGATGGTGGAATTAACTGCATAGGTATATCCCAACTGTGCACATACAGATAGGGAATGAGTGAATGGGAAGCAGTAAGGCAGAAAAGGTTTGGAAAAATAAATTGCAAACTGAATGCAACAGTAATGAAATGCTTTTGGGGGAAAAAAAAAAAAAAAAAAGAGCAGTAAACCTCGTGTTGGGTTGCACAAATGGGATTTTTGTTTGGGATGCCCTTGAAGTTTTCAAAGTCCTCTATGTAGTACTGGTAAAACTTCAGCAAAAAGTTACAGCCAACAATTGGCACAGAAATTGCAGAAAGATGTGGACCAACTGGAGAGTAAACAGATGGGACATGAAAACAGCTCCCCGGAGCCTGCTGAAGGCATTGGGATTGCTTAGTTTGGTGAAGAGGAGACTGGGGAGAGGTATGAGAACAGTATGTAAAAAATATGGCTACGAAGAGAGAGGAATGGGAATTCTTCCCATTGTGCATGGGAGCAGGAGAGAAGGATGGAGTTTCAGCCAGGCACTAAGGGAGACATCAGAAGAAAACTTCCCGTACTAGCAGTAGCCGAGTGCTGGTCTGGATTGCCCAGGGAGGCTGCTCAGTCTCCGCTCCTGGCAATCTTTTGGGACTGGTTGGCCAAGCACCCATCAGAATTGTCCTTTTCAGGTCCCCACCAGCTTTGTCTTCTATGATGATGCCACTTTCTTCTTAGGACCCTGGCCTCAGATTTTATAAAGTTCGATACACATCCTAATGTATATGGTCTGAGTTGGGTCTTGTGTTACTTTTCACAAACTGTCTCATATTTGGGATCCTTTGGATTCTATTTATGAAGTTCAGAAGCAAATCCTTTATTTTCCTTTTCAATAAGTTGGTCTGTTTTAATTGATTACAACAACATTAAATTTCATTTAACCTAAAGCTGAGTAGTGTACTGTGCCCCCGTTATGATGGTTGTATGTTTTAAAAATCAAACAAACTACAAATGAGGTGATTCCTACAAAAGGGGAGAATGTGTGTATATTCTGTTTCCTTTTTGCAAGATTAATTGGGAAATCTCACAGTGCTGATATCTTTGAATATTTCAATTAGGCACAGGTTCTCAGCTGGAGGCAATTTTATTTATTTAAACAGGAAGGCTTGAGACTCCATCAGTAAAGATGAAAGTCCGGTTCCACAATGTAACTTTTTCTGAGGCTGAGATTACTGATTGAACTCGAGATGTGAATATATCACTCATATATTCAGATGTGTAAATAATATGTAATATGAAGGTAATAACTGGAATTAATCTGAAAAAAATAAAATTATATTATACTTTTATAAAGACTATATTTAAAATGATTCTATTACATGGAGGAAATTCACCTTCTGAACTACAGTCTTAGTAAACTTTGTTTTAGAATATCACAGTTTTATATTTTTTTGAAAAATCTAAACTGCTGAAGCTTACTGTACCTTCCACTGGTCTGGGTAACCTAAGGAATGACGACCCTGCTTACCTTAATGATAGAAGTATTAAGGCTGCTACATCTTCATCCTGTGTCTTTTCATTTTTTAACTGAGTCTCATCAATCATGTTGTGTTGTATTTTAAAATCCCAAATTAAAAAGTTTAAACTGAATATTCATGAACTTTTTGTAGTTTTTATATGAGTTTAATGTTAAGGAATTTTTTTTCAGTAAGCTTTTGTCTAACACTTATGCGCTTTCTGTGGTCAGTATGCCAACCTGCATCGCATGATGTTACACTGTTTAACTAAGAACTTTACATTTTTTTTCTTTTAAAGCAATTTTTTTTAAAAAAAGATAATTTTATCACAATTTGTTTTCTATTAAAATAACATCCCATAATCAGGGGATTTTTTTTTAAGCCTAAAGGAGTTCCTAAAAATGTCTTCTTTAAATTTTTATTTTTCTACTTGCACTTTTGCAAGACAAGGGGTAATCTCAGTAGAACATCTCACGACAGCAAAAGCTGTAAGCAGGTGTTGGGGGAGGCTGGTTTCCGCACCCCCTGCATGCCGCTATAGAGAGCTCGCTCCTCTCTGCTTTGCCAGGTCCGAAATTTCTCATCCCAAATTTCCTGCCATGTGTCCTGAGCCATCAAAACCAATCAATTTTTTAACTATGGAATACTTTTAAGTATCTGATTATATTTTGTTCTGTAGTTTTGGATTATTTTCAAAGATTGCAAGCTGAAAAGAAATATACATGGATTAAGGTAACTTGCTAAGGAATACCCCAAGTCTGTAAACACAAAGTGGTTTTAACCCATAATTAGTAAGTTGCCAACCAAAGCTGTGCATATTCTGCTGCCTGAATGGCAGCAGTGCTGTTCTCTAAGGAAATCTCATTTTTCAGGGTGTTTTTATCACTGCCGACAGCCTGGAATGCTAGGACTGCTGAACTTCAGGATGTCACAAATGGCAACATCCTAAAAGCAGTGCTGCCAGAAAGCAGCAACTTGCAATGAACAATGCAACACTTGCAATGCTTTTTTAAAATTATTAGTTTAACACTTTCAGCAAGTGACCTCGTTAAAATGCAGAGCCAGTACAAACTGGTCAAAATAACGAGAAGGGAGAGAAGACAAACTCCTCCATAACAAAGCGCTCCACAATGGGTTGAGGGTGGAGATGCCCTCTCTGCCCCTCTGCCACCCAATTTCATGAGTATGGGCTTCCTGCCTTTTTTGTGCTCCCACCTATCTCTTCTGTCCTGCTTTTTCTTTGATGTCACCTCCTTGGCCTCTCTGGAGTTGGGGAGGGGCTAGAGCCAGGCTCTACCCAGGGCAAGGAGAAGGTCTGGCTGGGGGGCAGTGCTGGAGGGGAGGGAAGGATGGAGACCCAAAGCACCAGGTGTCCCGTGTGAGTGCTGCAGTGCTGACACAGAAGACAGGGTGGTAAGGGACAGGCATGGCCTGTTCCCCAGCATCCCCCATCCAGCCCCTGTCCCTGCTCTCCA
>NW_010308436.1:38194-46547 GCF_000700745.2 Antrostomus carolinensis
CCTGCCCCCCAGCGCCCCATTCCAGCCCCTGTTCCTGCTCCCCAGCTCCCCATTCCAGCCCTTGTTCCTGCTTTCCAGCATCCCCCATTCCAGCCTCAGTTCCTGCTCCCCAGCTCCCCATTCCAGCCCCTGTTCCTGCTCCCCAGGTCCTCATTCCAGCCCCTGTTCCTGCTCCCCAGGTCCCCATTCCAGCCCCTGTTCCTCTCTGGTCGCACACTGCAGGGAAGGAGCCCGTGTGTTTGCCGGGCTCAGTGCCACCTCAAAGCAAACAGTTATTTCAGTGGGTATACTCAGATGGGTAAGTTCGGCTCGTGGATCCACACAAGCTCCGTTTTTGTTGTTGTTTAATCATTAATCACTTGAATTGAGATGTAAACAGCCACGCTCACCTGGCTCCTCGCCCACAAAGGGAGCCAGGTGATCCTTTTGCACACCACAGGTCAACGATGGGCTACTTGGCAAACAAGCCTGGGGGTCAGAGTGAGCGAAAGTGGGATGAGCTTGCTTTCCTCCACCTTTGCTCCCTCTGCCCTGCTTGCCTTGAGAAGCTGATGGAAGGTCATGCTGTGCTAAGTTGGAAACAAGGGAAAAACCCCTTGTTTTCATGGTGTAAATGGAGCATGGTGATAAAAAAGGTTCTCCCGTGGCTCGTGCATGGCACGTGGCAGTTACCTGGCTTAGTACCTGCATCTCCCCAGGGGATGTGCAGTCCTGGTCTGCAGTGGGAGCTCCTGCAATGAGACACTTCAGTAAGAGAGTTGGTGCAAACCCTGCTGAAAGGACACGTGGCCAAAGCACTGGCTACAGAACTGAGCTGGAAAACAGTTTAAAAAAATGGTTAAATACCAACCCCACCACTTCAGTTACTGCTGTGGAAGATGTGGCTGCACATGTCAGCCTGTCTGGGCTCAAGAGAGGGGAATGATTCAGTGGCTTTAACTGAGCAAGGATCCCACACAAACTCCAGTAAACCGTACCCTGACTGCCTCTGACTGCCTGTGAGATGTCTGAACGCAGAAATATCATACCCAAGGAAGGGCCTGGAGACTCAAAATTTGGCATTTTTCAACTTTGTTTTTCAACTTTATGAAAGAGACCATGTCTGCATTCAAGGTATGCCCCCATTCATACCTCGGGGCTGTGAGCAATCCCAACCAAAAGTCCCTCCCTCCTCCCGGGCCATGCTTGCACCTGTCCCTGTGCCACCACACACTGCCCTGGGTCCACAGCTCTGAAGGCCCAAGGGCACTCTTGGGCATAGAGAAGCAACAGAGCTCTTTAACCCCTGAAATGGTTCCCTGTTACTGATCACAGTTTGGAGCTGGATCAACAGTGGTGGCCATACAGCCAAGGGGAGCCCCAGTGACAAGCCAGAAACAAGCAGGGAGTTGGAGTACCACCACCATCACACTGGGCTGTCACTAGAGCATCACAGGACCCCAGGCAACGAATTGCCCTGCAGACACACAGGGGACATTTAGGGAAGACCAGCTGGCGGCAAGTTGCTCTGCTCTCACCCTGACAGCAGCATTAGCACATCAAATAGCTCCACAGATTGACTCAACCAAGGCTTCCTGCGATGGGCGAATGGGTGGCAGAAGAGTATCCCAGTCTCATTGCATTGCAGAAGGGAAACCAGACGCAGGGGTGGTTTGAGCCGCAAAGGCATGAGCCTTGTCCACCCCAGCAATCGAAACTAACCTCATACTGATTTTTGAGCTTGACTAGTGATAGAAACATGGTCTGGGGTTCACTGCACCCACAAGCCTGGGGTGGGAGTGCTGAGGCCCTGCTGTGAATTGCTGCTGGAGTGTGGGGGGTTTGGGCAAGGGCTGAGGCTGCGCCAGCCCCGCTGCAGCCAGATCCCCGATGGGGAGGGAAGGGAGTCCTCTCACGTGGCTGCAGTCACACGGAGCAGCAAGAGCCTCCCGTGACAGCATGGGAATGAAATAAGAATGCACAGAAACGAGCGCAGAGAAAATTAAAGATGGCCTAGATTAATCAGCAAGCCTGGTTTGCTTTTTAGAGAGCTGTTACACGTTGGTGCCTGTAGAGATAATCCATTGCTCTATAATGAAGTATCAGTAGCAAAAATGGGATTTTGTGAGTGTTTGATCTGTGATCTCTAACTTCAAATCCCAATGTCCTGCGTCCATCCATGCAGGTGGGCAGTTGCAGGGGCTGCTGTGATCCGGGGGCTGCTGTGCTTCAGTCCTGGCAGCCTCAGGTCTGGCTCTGTCCATGCTGTGTGTGTGACCGTCCGCCTGCTGCTCTGGCTGTCAGGAACTGGGGAAAGCACCCCAGGTCCTGCTTTGCTTCCAGCCTGAGACCCTACATCAAAGCTAGCATGAGGCTACAGAGGAAGGTGTCTGCACTGCCAGTGACCCAGCCATCGGCTCAGCCGGCTTTCAGCAGGGAGCAGCAGCGTCTGGCACATGCACTCTGCCTGAGATGGCACAGCAGCGCTTTGCCTGCATTTCTTAGGAGACTGGTGTGTAGCTCGGGGTGCAAGATACACTCTGAAAGAAGGACAAAGAAGCCCATTTATTTAAGCCCATTTATTTAAAATTGGAAGGGACCTCAAATCTGCCTGCAGGGAGGAGAGGGAAGGGATGTTACATGAAATAAATGTCTCTTATAAACAATCATATGTAAGCACAAAGTTATGGAGTGACAACATTTCTAGAGCACCCTACTGCTCAGGAGCCCTTCAAGGACCCTTATCACTACCCTAATACAAATCGTAGATGAGCTATTTTTACTAACCAACATCTCATATGGAAAATACAGTTACAGCCAGATGGAAAAAGCTAGTAAGATAGAGCTGATAGATGGGCTTTAACACTTGATTCTTTTTCAGACAGTGACTGCAAAAATAGTATGATGGAAATGTACATTCATTATTTCTCTTCAACTTCAGATAAAAAAGCATCCTCTGTTGGAGAAGACTGCACCCAGAGTTTCAAACCCAGCCTGGTCTCCAATTCTCAGAGAGGCTGAGGCTCCTTTCCATGTGTGGTCACCAACTGTGGCAGCTCTGTAGGTTCAGTAACAACCTCACCGGTGCCTGGTGAAGGCTTCCGACTCTGCGGGTACCCTGGGTGATGGCTGTGTGGGTACCTTGGGTTACAGCTAACCCAGGAGCTCATGGGCTGCAGGGGTCCGTGGTCAGCAATGCTGCTGGGGCATCACACAATGTTGCTGTGTGTGTCATCCCCTCCCCACAAGCAGGATCAAAAAAGTATAACAGGCTAAAAATGAACAAATAATGCCAATGTAAAACTGGGTGCTGTGGTTAGCTGTAAGCCACAGGGCAGTAACAGCATACCTGAGGTCATTACTCAGATCTTCATTCTTTGTGACAAGTGGAAAACAGTGTTTGGGAAGAGCTGAGGGGCCCTGCCATGGCCACCCCATCTCAACAGGCAGCAGTCTGTGGGGCAGAGCCAAGCCGCCCGCCCAGCTCTGCGTGGCAAGTGGAAAAATCTACTTGGAAACAAGCTCTTGGCCACAACAGGCCTGGAAATAAATGCTGCTTCGCTGCTTCTGGTTCTATTGTGCAGGTGATTTTTCTCTCCCTCCCAACTCATTATAAAACCCATGAGCTGTGACCAGCTTTCTGGATGTTACAGGCAAGTAACTCTTCTATTGAAATGCTCTGGCTGCAGCACAGCGAGACCCAGCATCACCTCCACCAGCTGAGGCCACAGCCACAGAGCATGATTTCCAGCCCAGGAAGATGGAGGCTGGTAGGTGAAACTGAAAAAAGGCAGCGTCTTCCAAATCTGTCTCTGTATGTGCTCTGGCACAAAAGTATAGCGGCTGAACCAACTGGAGGGAAGGACATTTCTGGTTTAATTAAATGAACAGACTGAGCAATCAGATGCTTGAAAAAAGAATAAAGAAGAGCTGCCACTTGACCAGGAGAGAACTTTGTTGCTAGAGGCTGGTTTGCAGAGGGGACGCTTTCTCCTGCTCCTGCCCTTGAGGAAAGCACTGTATTGTCCCCTTGCATGTAGGAGGTGATCATACACTTGCACAGGAGGGGAAACTGAGCTTCTTTTGGTGGCAGACGCTGGCTTTCCCTGCAGTGCACACCAGGACCACCTGACAAATCCCGTATGGGTGATGCACAACACACATTGGGTACCGACAGATTTACAGAAAGCTGCTTAAGGTGGAAGGCAGCTGCACAGAGACTGTACGAGGCACTTGCACACCCTTATTTTGCTGTGTTCAACTCAACTGCACTAATAAGATGAAAAGCAATTTAAAAGTGCCTTGCAGATTACCTTGTCCAAAAGCTTCTTAAAAGCTCACACAATGAAAGTGCATTTGAGCTAAAAATATGGCATCAGTCATGACAGTATACAATAGCTATAATGTTTAACCTAGGAGCAATCAGCTTTGTTAAGCGTATCACTTTACAACTGCTGGCACCTGGGAATATTGTCTGTGTTTCTGGGTCAGTCTTTCATTTCCCAGTTTTTCAGACTAAAAGGGACTGAACATCTTCTACCCAAAATGTAACAGCCCTCCATACTGCACACTCTGGTAAATCTAATGGCCAGCAATGGTGCAACAAAAATCATGCAGGCAGCTGGTGAATGAGTTGATGCCTGTGATTTAATCCATCCCAATATTAGTCTCAGACACCTCATTTCAATGCAATTTGTGTGCCATGGAAGTGTTTATGCTGCTGAGTTATTTCTGTTGTTCCAAGGCTGATGGTAGTCACAGCACCCCTGCCTGTCCTGCCCAGCTTCCCGACTTCCACCAGTGAAGGGTGAAAGGCTCCGTGGGAGTGGAGTCAGGGACACCCCTGGGCTCAGGGGACCTGAGTTTCACTTATACTTTGCCAGCCAAGCCACCTGACTTCTCTGGTTTTTAGCACAAGATGACTAATGAGCGTTATCTGTAAGCGAGGGAAAGTACAAACAGCTTTTATCTCCACAAAGACAGGCAGCATGTCCCCCTCTCGGGCTTGGAGTCAACCACACCTATCTGCACAGTTAAAAACTACCAGCCCCATATCTTCAAAACCTGTTTGCAACAGAGACCTGAGATTACTTGTTTTCTGGCTCTCAAGACAAAGACCGAGGCTTAGGTCTGCACTTAAAGTTTCATTTTGTCAACTGGGAGTTTGCAGGGCTTGGTGTGTTTCCATCCCCAGCCAAACTGCCACACCAGCGGGACTGGTGCTATCAGAAAGTGAAACATATGTAAACTGCCATCCTGCTATCGAGTATCCCAGTCCCGATACGGCCGAGGAGAAGGAGGCAGTCAGTTCAAGGGCTAGTGCTGTGTGCTTGATAAATATTGATGGTGTGGAGCAAGGAGTACTGCAACACTGCAAAAGGTCCTTAAAAATGTTCAGAGGATGAAAATTGTCGGCACTGTTGTGATTTTGAAGCTCAAATAATAAATGATTCAACAACTGTACAGTTACCATGGGGATGAATTCTCATTGAGCCTAAAATTACCAAGCTGCTGACAAGGACCTATTTTTAGTATCAGCAGATGTGTATCTTTAAAAACATCAGCACAAACCTACTACTGTGTGTTTGTGTATGCATGCCTGCTCGCCTGTAATTGAGTTTTTTTATGCTAATAACAAAAGCAAAAAGAGGTAAATGTCTGATCGCTGCAATGGACGATGCAGCCATTTGGGCTGGGGGTGATAAGTGGAAGTTGCAATTAATACCTGATAAATAAAGCATGCAAAGTGGCCAGATTGCCAGTATGTAACTGAACTAGTAAGCAGAGCCCTATCATTACCATCAGCTAATGTGCCACAGTAATGGAGTGTCTGTTTTGGGTGTCTGTGAGTATCTAAAGGGAAGTGCCTGTCTGCACTGTCACAGCCTCACGACAGGGGAAAACAGAGGCTCAAAGCTGACACGAGCCACCAGCACAGATCTCTGCACTCCAAGACAGAGTTTGTCAGCACTTTCCTTCTATTTCTTACTTGAGGGAGGAGGTGCAAGGACAACCCCCCTGAGAAGGCACACAGACGAGGCAAGGTGCTAATACATCCCCAGCAGTGACATAACAGCATCCGGTACCAGTGCCGAGCGGTGGAGTGCTCACTAACCAGCCACCAGCTCATCCCCTCCGTGCTGACTCACCACACCGTCAGCAACACAAGTTGTGCCGCCAATTTAAGAAAGGTTAAGGCCCCTGCACCCCTGACTTTGACTGGGTTTTTCTCATTAACTCAAATAGAACCTGCCTTTTGTTTACAGCTTAATTTTGCTGAGGGAGGGGCCAGAGGGTGGCTGTAATGACATCTCATTTGGTGATAAAAGGATTGGTTTGTTTTTGCCAAACACATAGCTGGGTAGATGTATCTCTGCTTGCCTCCTGGCATGCCAGTGCAGTACATATACATGCAAACTGAGTTTGCTAGCAAACCAGCCAAGCAAAAATCAAAAGCAGTACATTACAGATGGGTAGAATAATAGGGCATTACAGGAGACAGTTCAGCAGCTTTGTTGAAAAACCAAACAAGCTCTTCAAGTTTCTTGAAGGCAGAGATGGAGACAACGCAGAGGACTGCAGTGGTTCATGGCAGGCAGTCACTGCCGTGCGAGGTGCTGATCATGTCTTCCACAAAGTACAATGGGAAAATAATGGCATTTCAGATAAGAGAGAGAAGAATTAAAGATCAAGAAAAGCCCTTGTGCTGAGACACATTTAAAAAAAAAATCTGTGAATGATCTTCTGTCCCATAGTAAATTATGTAAATGGACCCAATTAAACTATCCATCATTTCCCATTTTTGATATTTAATTAGGAAAGAACAGTTAGTTCCTTAGAGTTGGCTCTTTTAGATGTGTTGGCCATATATGCTCTGCTCTTGGAGCATACGTGCCTTTATTGCAAATGCCTGACTCTGCTAAGAAATACCACAGTGTTCTGCCACCATAGAAAACTCTCCCTGCTTTTTTCTACAATTCATCTTGTACAATCTGGGGCTTGGTGGGGGGGTTTCATAGAATCACAGAATGGTTTGGGTTGGAAGGGACCTTAACGATCATCTAGTTCCAACCCCCCTGCCATCAGCAGGGACACCTTCCACTAGACCAGGTGGCTCAAAGCCTCATCCAGCCTGGCCTTGAACACTTCCAGGGAGGGGGCATCCACAACTTCTCTGGGAAACCTGTTCCAGTGTCTGACCACCCTCACAGTGAAGAACTTCTTCCTAATATCTCATCTAAATCTACTCTCGTCCAGTTTATAACCATTGTTCTAAACTGGTTTGTTTGACTTCAAAGAAGCTGTCCGTGTGGAAACCAGCCAACCGATATTGATATTCCAGGTGAGGTTTAGAGATGCTCTTATTCAAAAAGACTGTTTGAACAGCTTGGCCGTGCTACTTAAGATTGAACTGTGAGTTTCAAGAGATCCAGATTGCTGAACTGCCTGGGCTGGTCCTGCCCGGTTAAGATCATACATGTGGGCTCCCATCTGAATTTCCTAATGCCTTTGCTAAAAGAAGAATAGGATGGTATGCACTGGAGACCAGGAGTGTACGGACCACAGAGACATGTCTTAGAGACAGCCCCAGGCTTGTTGCTTATCTGAAGCAAAGGATGTGAATTTAATTCTGTAGCGAACAGAAACTTTACCTCACATTCAATTTCAGTTTCAACAATCAAAATTGGGGTTTTTTGGGGGCACAGTGGTCTGAAAATCCCCAACTTGGGCACTGGACTAGAACATTTTCTGAGAAGTTCACAACAAACTGCTTCCTGATACAGAGGATGTTGTCCAAGGCACAGGTTTGCTGAGACAAGAGCTGTCACTATGAACACTGTCCTAAGAGCACAAGGGATGGACTCCTTCCAATCTGGGGGAAGGCTTTTTTCTCTCTCTGTTAGGAAGTAAAAATAACCCTCACCCATGGGCACACATTAATGTTGCATTGGTTTGTTCCTTCTTGAGTACAAAGGTATGAACAGACAATCCAGATTTGAGCCGTGGGGGGAAAGCAAGAATACCTGAAGCACAAGGATGGCATCTGCTTCTTTCTGTCTGCCTTCTCCAGTGCTGGAGGAGACGGTGCATGTGCCTGCCCAAGCAGGATCCGCTGAGCAGTGGATGTCCTCCCTGTTGTAGATGAGCAAAGGCTGTTACTGTTTATGAGTCCTCACAGATCTCAGTGAGAAAGGGAAGAATCTAGATCTAGAAGAAACCGAGGAGAATCGTCTTGTCAACCATAGAACCCTAAATGAGGGTAGCACTCAAGCTGAAGCGGGCTAAATGAACGTACAGCAGGAAAATGTCTTGAAATTACATTCTTGCTAAGGGGCTACGTTCATGTAGCCTGGATTCCTTATTCCTAGCTGAG
>NW_010308436.1:46583-53769 GCF_000700745.2 Antrostomus carolinensis
CATATTTGTTTTAGGTGAATGTGCCAACTTTGCAGGATCCTAGGATAATTCAGGTCAGAGAGATCTCAGGAGGTCTCTAGTCCAACCTCCTGTTCAAAGCCGGGACAGCTCTGAGGTCAGACTGTGTTGCTCAGCGTTTTATCCAGTCTGAACTTAAAAAACACCAGGGATGGAGACTGCAACATCTGGGCAACCTGTTCCAATGTCTGACTGTCCTCATGGGGGTGGTTTCTCCTTATATCCAGGACATAAGTAGGTGGTAAACTCTTTAATCAGCTTCTGTTTGCCTCAGAAACACCATCATACACAGTGAGAGTGCTAACCACTGAATAACAGCAGTTATTCAAGGGAAGCTGTTGATGCCAGGGTCACCCAGGGCCATGAATCTCAGCTGCGAGACTCTCAGTACCATGTGCAGAACTGCAAGGGTAGCCTATGCTGACAACATAACTACTGAGATCTTTGGTATTGGCAACAGTTTTGTCATTGTTGCTGAATGTACAGTCAAAAGAACAGCAAGTAGATAATAGACACCATTTGCACTTAAATCTGCTCACTGTGAGATGGGTTAAAGCACAGCAGCAACTAAACAAAACAAAACAAAACAAAAGGTAACTTGAAGAGGAAGATGTAACTGATACAGCTTCACTGCTTTCAAAATCACATGCTTTGCAATAACCAGGGAGTCAATAACCAGGCAGGTTCTGTTTTATAGCCACAACTATGGAATTAGGACTTGGGTAGTGCCATATTCCCCCCGCCCCCTTCCAAGGGCAGAAGGAGGAGGCTGAGAATAAGGTTTCCATGTCCTGTGACTCAGAATCTAGCCACTGTAAGGACAGAGCTGAAAGTGGCTGAGGAAGTTTGCATCAGAGCCTCGGAGGAAAGCAGCTGTCAAAGCAGCCTGGTGGAAGCTAACAGAAGAGAAGAGCAGCAAGATGAAAAATGCAAGTACCTTCTTTTTTTTTACCTTCCAAAATGATGTACGGATGAGCTATCACACTGGATACCTGTGCACTGACTGACAACTAGGTATTGCCAGAATAACAACTGCCAATACTGCCTGCGAACAACAGGAGAGGATTAAATATCCCCCTCATTTTCCACTCTTCAGAAGCTGGGGATGTACACACATACATTCAGTCACCTGCTTCAGCACTGCTTGGTCTCCTGTGAAAAACTACTAGTCTTGTAAAAATGAAAAGGCATTGCAACGTGGATTTAAGACAACTAATAACCCGAATTTGCACCTTAGCTTGGATTTAAGCCTTTAAACTAGGACAATTGTTGTGATACAGACAGAATAAGCCCCGATCTCTTGTGGTAAAATGTTTAGAGCAGCAAATATTTAGTATTAAGCCAGCCAGGATTCATTTCGTCTAATTAAAACATTTTCATCTTGGTGCTTTTTCATCACATACCATCAAATGAAAATGTATTTCTTTAATACACTGCTGCTCCTAAAAGTGACTTCATTGAGCTGGAAGCTCTCTACAGCCTCTCTGGACTGTAAAATCCAACAGAGACCACCTTCCGAGAGGCAGCCAATGGCACAAGCCCCATTGTGCACAGGGGAGCAGTGAAGTTTCTGAGATGAGGAGTGACAGCACCTACATGGGACACAAATGAAAGCAGGCCTATTTATTCTCTAACTTGCCACTTGGCTTCCAACTGTAAAAGCTCCAGCAGGCTGGTTTTGTTTTTTTTCCTAGCTTTACAATTGCTGCTGCTATAAAACTTGTACTTGGAGTTGGAATTGAAAGTATTAAACTTTTCCGTATAGCTCAGGAGCTTACAGCCTTTCTTTAACACCTCTTCATGAAAGTCCCGCCAAGCCAGTGATTACCAGGGGGACACAGAGATGAGGTGTTTTTACAATTTCTTTTGATTGCAAATGTCCTAGTGCCTATAGCGATGAAGAGTACCTTTAGCTGACTGTATGACTCTACCAGACACCACCAGATTAAGATCATGGGAAGCAAAAATAATACCATTTAGATACAGGATATTGCATAAGGAACAGCTAATTCTGCTCACCTCTGAATTTATGGTGCCTGATGTCCTGTAGCTTCCTCTGTTGTGGAGTCTACAGTGTCTACTAGTGCGGCTTGGGGACACTGCAGCCTTCCTCTCACCACAGGCACGGACTCCTTCTCTAGTGATTACCTTTTGCCATGGAAGCTGCAGAACAGCAGCTCCGTGGCTTTGACAAAGCGGGTCGAGGTTAGTCACACAGCTAAAGCACCATTTTTGGAAGAGAGAAAGTGAACAAACCTCATTGACTCAGGAAATGAATTTGCTGATGTAATTTTTGTGTTGCTGCAAAGGCATTTATGTAATTATCATAGTGCTTTAAGAGGTGTTTTTATAGTGATACTTATTTTAAAAATGGGAGGAAATTCCCACAGAAGTTGAGAGGAATTTTTCTGTTAACTTCATCTGTTCGTTTCACTGCAGCTAGGATTTCACCTCTGATTTCTGCCATGCATTGTACAAACTGAACATGAAAGACAGTTGTAACTTGGCCTCCAACTCATACAATCCAAGGTTTATAAGAAGTAAAACAGATTTTGGCTACAAAGAAGTGATTTAGCTACAATATTCGAAGCCAAATGAACAAGCAAGTCAAAAGTACCTACCAAAAAGCAACTGAAGAGAAGGAAACTACTTAATATTTGAGAAGAGCAATAGGACATGGGTAAGAGGCATGTAAAAGTGAGATTACAACCACAAGATGAAAATAATGGCCTGGGGGAATGCAGGGTCAGGGGAATTGAAATGTAAGCCAGGGACTAGGAGGGAATGAAGGATGCTCTGGAGATGGAGATGGAGAAGCTACCAACACTGGGACTGGCCACAGCTGCCCAGAACTTAAGTCGTGCTTTACCCAGCCTACATCCTTCTTCTCCCTTATGCCTTTCATGAAATGCACTTACTAATTTCTCTAAATCCTTCTTTAAAACCTGATTTTAAGGACTTAGGGCAGAGTCCTTACTTTCCTACCATGTTTGTTATGCCAAGTACTATACTAACATAATTTTTACAAGAGTTTCTAAGTGCTGGTGCAACACACAATAGTAAACTAAGAGGGACACAGCAGACATGAGGGGAATAGCAGGCAAAAACCATTCTACCCGCCAGACTTCTGGCTAAACTGTTACTTTCAAGAGCCCAGGGAATGTGAGAGTAGAAAGAGTAAGATATAACAAGGGTGTGAAGCTGAGTTTTGGTCAAGGGGTCAGGAAAACAGTTGTTCAGTCATATACAGAAAACTCTGGAGGAATTAAGCTGCAACGTAGATGACTGATGAAAAAGCTGTGGCAGCCTTCTGCCATGCCGATGCAACACCACAGAGAGGCGTATTGAAAGATGAGATTGTCTTTTGTGCATTTGATTACAAAATTATTTAAAATCAAGTTTGCCCTCAAAATGTAGCCCCCTGTAAATATAATAAAAATAAACTTCCTCAATGCATTGCAATGTCACTTGTTAAATGGCTGATTTTTGATCCTATAGCTCATGTGATCCACTGCAAAATCTTGTGTTTTGAACAATTCTTTTCCTCACAAGATGGAAAAAAATAAAACCAAGCTAAACAACTATTATGAAAATATAATTTTATTCCAGATTTAAAGCTGAAGTAAACTATATTTTCACTTACAAGTGAAGACAGACTAAGCATATCATGAAGGCCAAATGTAGCATGCACCAGAATTTGCTTTTTGCTTCTCTAGAAACCAACAGCTGGTATCTGAGGACCAGCACAGGCTAAATGTATTAAAGAAACCCTACCTCTAAAACACAGATATTTAAAGCTTAAAAAATTATTTACTTCATTGTTCAACATTTTTTATCCCATTTGGGAAACAAAGTAGATGGTGACTTTTCTATCAAAGTTCCTGTCTGTTTGTTGCCCGCAGAGCATAGCACAAGGCAGCATTTGGAAAGAATTTGCAATGAATCAATGGAAACCTTCTGGCATGTGCTGGTTTTGGCTGGGATAGGGTTAATTTTCTTCACAGTAGCTGGTATGGGGCTGTGTTTTGGATTTGTGCTGAAAACAGTGTTGATAACCGCAGGGATGTTTTTGTTACTGCTGAGCAATGCTGACACAGAGTCAAGGCCTTCTCTGCTTCTCACGCCACCCCACCAGCGAGGAGGCTGGGGGTGCACAAGAAGTTGGGAGGGGACACAGGTGGGACAGCTGACCCCAACTGACCAAAGGGATATTCCACACCATACAACGTCATGCTCAGCTGGGGGAGGAAGAAAGAAACGGGAGATGTTCGGAGTGATGGTGTTTGTCTTCCCAAGTAACCGCTATGTGTGATGGAGCCTGGCTGTCCTGGAGGTGGCTGAACACCTGCCTGCAATGGGAAGGAGTGAATGATTTCCTTGTTTTGCTTTGCTTGTGCATGAGGGTTTTGCTTTCCTTATTAAACTTCTTTATCTGAGCCCACAAGTTTTCTCACTTTTACTCTTCTGATTCTCTCCCCATCCCACCAGGGGAATTGACGAGAAGCAGTGAATGAATTCCTTGTTGTGCTTTGCTTGCATGGGTGGTTTTTGCTTTACCTATTACACTGTCTTTATTTCAACCCACGAGTTTTCTCACTTTTACTCTTCTGATTCTCTGCCCCATCCCACCGGGGGGAGTGAGCGAGCAGCTGTGTGGTGCTCAGTTGCCAGCTGGGGTTAAACCACAACAGGGCAATATTTCAATCGGTCCAACAACTTGTAAAACTTGGCTTCCAAACCCAAAATAAACCACGTTTGATTCATTCCCTTATGAAGAAGTGACATGCTCTATTTTGAAGATAATTTTAAAGACTTATAAGGAAGATGTGATGACAAAGGTTGCTGGCATGAGCTTAGGATGTTCACATTACAAGTGATGAAGACGCATCGGTGAGTTATGCAAGTTATCTGAAACAAGTGCCAAAAATCCTTTTACCAAATCATCACACACTCTACATAACACTTAGCTCACTATAACTCTTTTCATATACACATCTCCCAGCCTCGCACAAAGGAAAAAGTAAAAGCCATTTTAGAAGTAATTTAGGAAGCTTAAAAACCAGCCAGTCACTGCAAAATTTATTAGCATCTTTTCTAAGCCTCACTTCAACTGCCAGTTTATTGAAAAGTGTTATTCTAGTAAAATCCTTAAAAGGAATGTCTCGAGGCTTTCGATGACTACAAAGGACACTTGTAAAGTTAGCTGTTCTCATTAGTACACAGCGGCTACGATCTGGCGAGGGGGGAAGGAGCAGGGGAAAAAGAGATGCAGAATCAATGCATAATTATAAAAAAATGGAAGTAAACCACTTTCAGAATTTCAGCCACACATATACTGTTAACCATTGTGTAACAACTCGGGCTCCATGGGCTCTGCTTGCTTTTTTGCTTGTTTCCTCCAGTTCTTTTAGTAACAATAATTAAACTATTTATCCTAGGGTTCAAATTCAGCATCAGCACAGTGAATACCTACCTGCCCGAGAACAACTAGTTTTTTTGTTGCTGGCTAGTGGTTATATTTGAAGCTAATATTTCTTTCTACATTCTATTGAACTTTTTTCCTGGATTACAAAAGAAACAAGAAAATCTTAAATAAAAATTCCTTTGAAGTAAGGACAACCTACACGTAACATTATTGTATTAGAGGGCAAGAACTAATGGCAGATCCAAATCCTTTCCAAGTTGTGCAAAATGCCACAAAAGCAGCATAAGTTATGGGAAAAAGGACTTCAGATGTTAGTAATTAAGGTGGTTCTAAAATGCACTGAACTTCTTCCTTTACATTGTACATGCTTTGATATGGAAAAACTGCATTCTACTTATAAATTAATCAAGATAAAGCTAATAATAATATCACATCCTGTTCCGAGTGCATGAGGAATCCAGTGAGACATCATAAAAACCTTCAGCATCAGTTTGTATCAGGTGCTGGTAGCAGAGAAAGAAATCTAAAATATTTTGTGGATTTAATGTATTCTTGAAAGAGCTAATCACACAAGTAAACATAGCTGCTCAAATTGCTCTCTTGGACAAAGGCAAACATCTTCCATTTTCTTTCATGTGGGATTGCTACCTTCTTCAAAGGAGCTTTTACCTCAAATTGAGTGGGGGTTGGGAGATTGTTATGCTCCAGTCTGTCTGATCTGTTCAGTTCTGATCTTGAAGTCGATTCTTTGACTCTTAAAAACCTAACACAGGATTTTACCAAGTAAGCTATTCAGAATTGGTGTTGGAACTTAATCATTAGCAGCATCAAATTCTATGCTTTAAAAGGTGATTTTTTTTTTTTTTTAATTGCTGCCTAGACCTCTTTTCTCTCCTTTCTAGAGTCTTTCTTCCCCCTCATCCCTTGAGAAAGAAAGAAAACAAACAAGTGACCAACACAAGCTCTTTTCCTTCCCCAATACAAGACACCTAATTTTGGTTTCAGTATTATTTGAGTTATAAATTCCAACAGCCACATTCTCGGCTGCTCAAAGGGGCGTCTCACAGCTTACGAATGAACGCTGCTGGCAAACAAAGGGGCTCAGTTGCATCTCTGTGCATTAATAACCAGTGTCCCACTGCATCAGACTATGCGGATTGTTGTGGGGATTTTTTTTTTTTCTTCTTTTTTTTTTTTTTGTCTGCAAAATGGAGATCTTGCAACTGAAAGAAGATCAAGGGGAACATGCCTACTGGAGCATCATCCACAGAGTTTTGTTCACATGAACCAAAATTCACTACTTCCCCTTAACAATGAGACACAGAGCCGAAAATAAAAACAAGACCACGTTTATTCAATACAGACAGGTTAATTAAGACAGTAAGTCCTGTGAATCAGGAACACATTTCAAACACTCCGGTACGAAGTGAATATATTTAAAATCAACAGCTGCATCTTGTATTGGAGCCATTGAGTTTGCCGGGGAAGGGTAGATTCGAGGTGTTGGGTTTTTTTTCTTTTGGTAGAAAAAACTTGTTTCAGCTACCTTGTGTGAACAATGCGTCTCAGGCTCCAGTCACTCCTCACCCTTTACAATTGTAAGTCCAGCTGCCTTCCAGCTTTGATATTCACATTTTTTTTTAAACTGCTTCATACAGTCACAACGGGAAGAAAATAATAATAATAAACATTAAAAAAAACCCAAACAAAAAACCCCACCGGCCCGGGAGGTGAAAGGCAACT
>NW_010308437.1:0-2276 GCF_000700745.2 Antrostomus carolinensis
CAAACCATTTGATGATTCAATGATTCTATGAAAATAATGCTAAACTCCGGGAGCGAGATGTCTTGGAAAGAATTAACAGGCTTCCAGTAAAGTAATTGGTTTTTAACTCTTGACTTTAATTTAACAAATGAACAAAACCCATGAAGGACAAGAGATTTGACCTTTTCTTTGCTAAATCTGATTGCTGTAAGTTAATTTTTCAGCCTTCTCCTTTGTTTTCCTTTGCCTTCTTGTCACACTTAAAATATCAAACAATGAGAAATGGAGCAGGTTGGAAAGAGATCGAGAATGAAACTCTGTATTTTTGATAGAAGGCTCCGGGGAGATCTTATAACAGCCTTCCAATACCTGAAGGGGCTACAAGGAAGCTGGGGAAGGACTTTTCCTAAGGGCAGTTAATGACAAAACAAGGGGAAATGGGTTTAAGCTGAAAGAGGGGAGGTTTAGATGAGATATTAGGAAGAAGTTCTTCACTGTGAGGGTGGTCAGACACTGGAACAGGTTGCCCAAGGAAGTTGTGGATGCCCCATCCCTGGAAGTGTTTGTGGCCAGGTTGGATGAGGCTTTGAGCAACCTGGTCTAGTGGAAGGTGTCCCTGCTGCTGGCAGGGGGGTTGGAACTGGATGAGCTTTAAGGTCCCTTCCAACCCAAACCATGCTATGATTTTCTGGAATTAGAATCATCTAATGGTAGGAAGGAGTATCTCCAGTAGGGAGAAGCAGCACAATTGGTGATGCAGCTTTACATTAGACAACCAACCCTTCATAATGTTTCTGGGGAGTTTGAAAATCGATGCTACAGGCACACAGCAGCCTTTTTTATTATTTTTTATCATTTAAACACAATGCAAATAAACGATCCCGGCATAGTTTTGATCTGTGCTTTTTTGAAGATATTCAGATGCTCTGTAGAAGTCCATGTGCTGCCTGTTATGTGGTTTATTTTCATTTTGCTTTGTGCTGCAGCAGCGCTTTACTCACAGTCTTGTTGCCTAAGGCCCTGTGTAAACACTGAGTAAAATAATTGTGTCTGACAGTGTTTTTGTCGTCAGCTTATAATGTAAATTGGACCGAGTCGTATCCTGCGTGGAATCTCTGGGTTGAGTCTGTGCTGAACAGGGTTTATTCTCATTAAATCATTAAAATTTTTTATTGAATCTAGCGCTAGTAAATAAAATCCCACTTTCAATAATCGCTTGGAACACTTAATATTGGAATTTAATATTGAGAGTAAATTATTCTTCTGTATTCAGGAGCTGGAGTCTTCTTCTCACCACGCAGACTGCGTTGCGTTTTCCACTCCCACGCGTTCACTTCTCCCTGTCCAAATGTTTTGAAGAGATTGGCAACAGCATAAAATATGTTTCAAGTTACTCTTCAAGCTTGTGGGGAAAAAAAAAAACCAACCCAAACCCAACCCAAAAAACATCTGTGTGATTGATAAAGCTGTCTATGAAATTTATGGCACTGAGTATCTGGCTGTTTCAGTGAGTCAGACTCATTGAGTTGGCTGAAGGCACCTCAAATCTCACTGATTTCAGAAAAGAATCTGAAAGTGTCGGGGAAGCACGAGCATCTGCAGTGGCTTTTTTTGGATGTATCTAATTTTTTTTTAAGTTTTTTTTTTCCATTTTTGTAGTACAAACATTCTTCAAAACGTAGACATTTCCCGTAACTCAGTTGTGTGGGGGTTTTTAATTCTCTTTTTAGAAGATTCTCTGTGTATGGCAGTTTCTTTTCATTCTCAGCCAGGCTGACTCTCCTACAACTAAAAATGGGATTTTAAAAATACCTGATATCAATCAAGCTGCTGTTTTTACAATGGCGAGGAGGTCTTCGTGTAACTCTGAATTTTATTTTTGAAGAACCAGCAGTACTGATATAAAATAGAATTTTCCATCTCACATTAACTCACAATAATAATGGTCCAACATTACTGAACCTTTTTTCCTCATTTAATAATAAAAGAAAACAAAATTATTGTGCAGAAGCAATGGATGGGTCTGATAATAAGAATTACATCATAAAACTCTTACTGTTTCTTGCTGCTGTTGGAGAGCCTTAAGTCACAGGTGTTGAATGGTACAACTGGCTTCTGAACTTCTGTGAACTCAAGAGAATTGGGTTCTTCTCCCTCCTCACGGAGAAGAAGTCAAAGAAAGAGAGAAATGCTAAAAACCTGTCCTTTGTGAAGCGTTTGCCTGCCAGAAAAGTACTTGACTAACAAAATAATGCCACTTAGTAAACAGAGGCTGAAGTCACTTGGATTGTTCAGCC
>NW_010308438.1:0-2025 GCF_000700745.2 Antrostomus carolinensis
GTCCTGGGTGACCAGATCTCCCGTTGCCTTTTAGAGAAGGCCCACGTTTTCCCTTTTCTTCCTTTTCTCCCTGACATACCTGTAGAAGCTTTTTTTTTTTGCCCTTGACATCTCTGGCCAAGTTTAACTCTGTCAGGGCCTTGGCTTTCCTAACCTGATCCCTGGCCACTCAGGCAATTTCTCTGTATTCCTCCACCCATCCTTCCTTCCACCCTCTGTAGGCTTCTTTCTTGATCCCTAAGTTTGTTCAGGATCTTCCTGTCCATCCATGCAGGCCTCCTGCTGTTTCTGCCTGCCTTCCTCTTTGTTGGGGTGCATCGTTCCTGGGCTTGGAGGAAGAGATCTTTGAGTATGTTCCAACTGTCCTGCACCCCTCTTCCTTCCAGGAGTTCATCCCATTATACCTGACCAAGAAGATTGCTGAAGCGGTTAAAATCTGCTCTCCTGAAATCCAGGGTGTTGAGCTTAGCATGTGCCTTTCTCACTGCCCAAGGATCTCAAATTCCACATTTCATGGTCACTGCAGCCAAGACTGCCCGAGAGCTTCACGTTTCCCACCAGCCTCTCCTGTTGGTGAGGACAAGGTCCAGCATGGCACCCCTCCTTGTCGGTTCCTTGACCACCTGGAGAAGGAAGTTGTCCTCCATACATTCCAGGAACTGCCTGGATTGTTTGCGCCCTTCTGTGTTGTCCCTCCAACAGATATTGGGGTGGTTGAAGTCCCCCATGAGGACCAGGGCTTGTGAACGTGAGGCTGCTCCTACTTTCTACTTGTCCAGAAAGAAAGGGGAAACAAGTCTGGACAATAATCAGAGATGAAAGCATATGCTCTAGATACCTGTGTATGTTTTTAATGTTTCTGCCACAGGAACACTTTTTGTGTGTGTGTGTGTGTGTGTGTGTGTGTGTGTGTGCTTGTTTCTCCCCCCTAAACCTACATACTTAGGAAAACATTAACGGACTTTTGCTTTTCTGAGCAGCAGACACCAATTAAAAAGGCACAGATGCAGCAACTGAACCCAGTCAGAGGGAATGTGCCCTTGCACAGTTAAAGACTTTGGAGTCCCAAGCAGTCAGCAGGGCCAGCCTCCATTCGTCCCTCTGTATTGTCAGAGCAAAAGAGTAATTCAGCTCAAAACCATAGTTTCAAATAAATGTCGTGTTTATGAAAGATACTGCTCTGATAGCTGTGAAAAGAGAACCCCTTACTCTTTCGGAAGAGGACAGCATTAGCCGCAGCAAATCAAGATTCGCATTGGTGTAGCAGTTCATTTATGTCTCTGAGATCCCCAGAGTGATTTATTTTATTTACCCATTTAGTGGCTGGTTTTATCTATTGCAACAGCCAGTTCCAATCTAGCAAGTGAAACTGATGTTGAGAAGAGCGTTATGAAGTTAGACACCTGTCATCCACTTGCAACCATCAGTGTATTTATTACACAAGAGCACAACATTGGAGAATGGCAGAGGCATGTCAAGGCATGTTCAAGCAGAGTGATTTATTTTATTTACCCATTTAGTGGCTGGTTTTATCTATTGCAACAGCCAGTTCCAATCTAGCAAGTGAAACTGATGTTGAGAAGAGCGTTATGAAGTTAGACACCTGTCATCCACTTGCAACCATCAGTGTATTTATTACACAAGAGCACAACATTGGAGAATGGCAGAGGCATGTCAAGGCATGTTCAAGCCTAAACCATAATTTTCTCTGCAGATGCTTTAAATGAGTATTGCTGCTAGGAGGCATGTATGTGCTTGGCATTTAGACACCTTAAGATACTTTAAAAGCTACAAACTTATTGAAAAGCCTGGTCATCAGAGATCTGCTTTGAAACTGGAAGAATGTTAACTGGGATTTTAAAGGGAGACTGGTAGGAAATTACTTGTTCTGAGGGGAAAAGGTTTGAAAACAGTTGTTTTGCAGACAATTTTTGATAAATTTTCTTGCAATGTAAGTTGTGTAAGTACTAACTGCAGTTGTTCAGAAATTGTAGACTAAGAGGAATGTTTGGGAATGGGGGGAGT
>NW_010308439.1:0-18483 GCF_000700745.2 Antrostomus carolinensis
CTCTCCAGCCACTCTGTGCCCAGCCTGTAGTCCAGACCTAGATAAAAAGAAACATTCTTATTTCTCTTTAGTACCTGGACACTGTCACTGTGATGCACCTGACAGAGCTTGTGGGCAAAGCAGAATTTAAAATATTTCCCTTAAACTTACCCGCCTTGTCTCCTTATTTTCTTACTGAATAGTCACTGACAGGTGCATGTGGTACCCTGATTTAAGGACTGAATTCACTTGCTTATGCATGGATGTCCTATGCTGTCAGAGATACTTTAGGGTACCCCATCTGGTCCCAGCTGCTACTCCAATAGGTCATAGGTTTCACATAGGTGTCCTATCTGCCAGCAATATCTGAATGTTTTAGGTATCCTAGTGTACCTCAAACAAGACTTACTCATTTTCACTCAAAAGTTAAAATACAAGCAACTGAGTAGAGCCCTTAGTGGCTTTCTTTAGGGAGTGATAAATATTTTGGATCCCATTCTGATAATTCCAGTGAGGACCACCCAGCTGAAGGTTAGGCCTTGCAACTTATAGTAGTTAGTCTCCTGTGTCCATAGCAATAAATACAACAATTATAATTTATAAACCTTAATGGGATTTCCATCTTTACCATGTTAGTTATAAATCACAAACATGTCTTAGGCTATAACTCAAATTAGGCAACAATATTTCCAGTGGAAATATTTTCTACCTCCAAATCCCTTTAACTGAGAGCGTTTACCTCCAGATTTCATATTGTTCATCTGGGACATTCCTAAGAATTCTTAAAGAATTCTAATATCTAAGAAAGAAAATTCTTTAGGAAGTTGTAAAGAAGGACATTATATTAAAAGAGTTTGAAAAATCAGGACTTTAGACAACCCTAGAAATGAACAGAAGTTAATAAATCATTCTAACAATGTATAGAAGATACTTAATAACATGTTTCTGGTCTTGATAAGTATAAACAACAGCTGAGCATAACTGCTCCTGTATGTACATAAGAAATCAAGAAGCACATGAAAAATTTGAATACTGAGAAATAAATGCAACATGTTGAATATATTGTAGTTTTATGTTTACATATGTGTGTGCTATACCTTCAAAAATAAATGTAAAGTCTGTGATCAAGTAGCATTACTGTTTACCAGCATGCTTACAGTCTTATACAGAATATGGTTTTCAGATCAGTATCACTTAATTGTTGTTGCACAGGTACCTCTGTGCAATTAAAGAAATACTGAAGTATGATAGAAAATTCTGTATAATACTCTATATCCTGACGATGTGGAAAAATATCAGTATTCTTCTGTAGAACCCTTGGTTTATCAAAAGTATTTTAATTGCTCTTTTCAGAAAATTGGAGCATTTGCATATCTATGGCAAGGTGTCAGTTTAAGACATATCAAGTCAAGCTGTGTGAGTCATACCAAGTCAGAATACAAAGCACAAAGTAACTTTAAGTAAATGCTGAAACCTGACATTATATGTCAGAATCAAATGCAAATTTACCAAGGTAATCCAATTCATGACAGCTTTATTGTCTAAAATTTTCAATGCAGAAAACCCTTGTTAGCTATGGACTGCAAAGGTCTCTTCTAGTCCTAAAGCCTCTAGTTCTCTGGTGCATTACTGTAAGTGATTTACATGTGCTCAGAACTACCTTCGTACCAAGGGAGGTAGATTTTTCTTTACGTAAATAAACTAGTTACAGCAAAACAGTGAGATATAACATTGAGATAACATAATATTTGTCATACATTAAAAATCCTCAGGATCAGCAATGCAACACTAGGAGAGACATACTTGAAAATTAACTTAAAAAAAAATCTTAACAATTGTGCATAGTAAAATATAGTCTTGCCTTCATAATACAGGAAAATATTAATGCAGCCTTGTTTCAGGCATTTATCTTTGGCTGCTATTTTAGATGTCTACAATCTGTTTATAGAGTCTCTAAGGCACCCAAAATTCATTTAGAAATCTAAAATCATAGTACCTTTTTGCCTTTCTTAGGCCCCATTGCTTTCATAGGAAACAAAGACAAATTCAACCACCTAGATAGATGTTTAAGCATCTCCTAATATCTCTTGCAGTGATTTGTTGGTTCTGAAGGAAGTTATTTCTAGTTTTTCTATTAGCAAAATTATTACAATTTACTAAGACAAAATACTGTAGTATATAGGAATAACCTTATTCAAACATGTCTCTTTTGGCATGATTCCAATAAAAATAGACCTTTCTATATGACTTCAAAAACCTTATTTTGAGACAGTAGGTGCTGAATACACTACAAAAAGCCATTTCATTTTACAAACCCAGGTAAAAATCTATATACTTTTGTAAAAAAAACTGTCATGATGACCATGTTTGATTGTAGAATCATAGAATGTTGTGACTTGGAAGGGACCCACAAGGATCATAGAGTCCAACTCTTGCCCTAGAACAGACAATCCCAAGACATAGACCATGTGTCTGAGGTCCTTGTCCAAAAGCTTCTTGAATATTGTCAGGCTTGGTTTTATGACTAACTCCCTGGGGAGCTTGTTCCAGTGCTCCACCACCCTCTGGGTCAAGAACCTTTCCCTAATGTCCAACCTACACTTGCTCTGGCACATCTTCCTGCCATTTCCCTTAGTCCTATCATGGGTTGCCAGAGAGAAAGGATCAGCACCTGATCATGGTTTTTAACTGTTTACTTGGGACAATTCTTAAAATTCCAGCCCCTTCAGAAAGAAAACTGTGAAACCTTCCCAAAGGCTCTTTTATGAAGTGAAATTTGAAGACAGTTGTCCTCATGGAGCAACCTTGACTTGAGAGAGAGGCAATGTTCTTCCCAAACTTTGATTGATTCCTTGTTTGTGGTTAAGTTCATTCATTTAGATCATTTTTTATTATTATTTGCTATTTTGTCTATTTTAGTGTAAGTTGTCATAAATTTGGTTTTGTGAGAGTACTACTGGTCTGAAGACAGGTATGAATCCAACAATAAAAATCAATCAAAAGTCCACATAACTTTGTATATGTCTTAGGAAATTTCCACTCTTTATGAGCACGACAAGTTTAGAAATTGCAGCATGATCAAACTCCTTGAAAGTTAAACTGTTTAAGTGTAGTACTTCCCAAATCTGTGGAAGTTAGCATTAGTTAGACAAATGCAGCAAACAAAGTGCTACTCAGGGGAACTGCAGTGACTGGTTTAACAGTTTAAGGAGTTCCTGGGAAAAGGGGGAAGAAAGAAAAGGCCTAAAATTAGCTGGGATTTTTGTTTTGGTTTTTTTTTTGGAGGGGGGGTTTCTGTTTTAAACAAGGTAACCATGAAGATAACTTGGAAGTGACAATTATGATGGATCTTTCTCTTCTTCATTATTTAAGCTATCCTTAGGTTCTTGATCCTCTCGGTATGAATACCAGTGCACACCCCTCAAATCCCATTGCAGATTGCATTGTTGTATTCATGTTCCTTTTTAACACTAAAAATTAACTGACTCTTTTATCTGGGTACATTTGGTACATGTTTCTGTATCTTGTGCAAACTGGTTGTCCTCTTGAGTGATGTTTACTCCCACTGACGTCTGCTGTGATAAGATGGAATGAGTCATACTAGGTGTTTGTAAAGGTTAACAAGTAATATATTCAAAGCTGCAGATAAATCAGGGTGCCCTTCTATGTGGCAGATGCTACAGAGCAAATTGCTAAGAAATGCCTGAAAGTAGGTAAATAGGTAGAAATAGCAGAGCTAAAATAACTTCAAAGGTGCACTTTCAGAAAGCTGAGCACTATCTCTGCACGAAATAGTGTCTCTATGAACGACCACTGAATATTACTTCCTTGTTAAGCATCTGGATACACTATAGAAAACCCATTTTTTTAGTGTCTTGTCACTGTACTGCCAGTGGTAAGCAATGTGCACATTCTGAATTTGAAGAATTTTGCACCGTGACAGGTCTGCACCCTCTCTAGAGGATTTGCTAGCCCAGGCAAAACAGTGTAATGGTTCTGCTCTAGTTTCTTGCCCCTCTGCTACAAGAGTAAAAAAGACAGGATGGGCGTTCTTTGGGTTTTTTAGGTTTGGTGGTTTGTTGGGTTTTAGTTTTTTTGGTACACTGTTTTCTTTCTTTCTTTTTTTTCTTTCTTTCTCTCATTCTCTCTTTCTAATATTGAAGGAGCCAAGGAAATCCTTGATCATTCCATGAAGGGTTTGGTAACTCAGGATGTGGTATCTGTCCTCTGAAACATCACTAAAGAAAGGCTTTAGCACAATCTGGAAAGTTATTATCATGTCTATTTAGGTCAATTTACAGAAGTCATGCAAAAGTGATGCTTCTGTTACAGTCACTACAGATGACTGCACAGAATCAAACTGAAGACATTATCAAGACAAATTCTAAGTCTTACCATTTCATTCTGTCAATGAATTGTTTTCCTCGGGTTTCTACAAGTATGTTTCCCAATTTCCTTCCTACAAGGAGCCATATAATTTTGTCACTAGAGTACAAGTTTTTATATTTTGCCCTTGTGTTGGCTCTATTCATTAATGAAGTACTAGCTCTAATGCTCCTCCATCCTTTCCTGACATGGGAGTAAAAGATATATAGTCAATGCTCTGGATTTTTTATGCTGATGTAATGGCCCATAGAAAATTATTGCAAATTGCTAGGCATCTGTTCTCCAAAGCAAGGTCATTAGTAAATTCTGAGTGGAAGGAGGAATATTTACTCCACATTCCTATATGATAATTCTAATATAGTCAATGCCTTGTGTTTCCTATTGGCTGGGTCTAGACAGGTCCCTGTGCAGTCTATGAAAGTATTGTGTTACTTTGTGGATGTTTCTACCACTGAGATTATCTAAAATTGTTCTTCAGAGGCACCTGCTTTCTCTACTGATTGGACAGAGAGTCCACCTGTGTAGCTAAGGTGCTATGAATCAGGCTACCAAGTCAGCAGTCCATTAATCACACATTGTAGTATTTACTTCAGGTGAAAATTTTACATTTCAAAATGTTGACTACTTATGCTGAATATAAAAGCTTTTACCTGTACAGTTATAATGTTTCTGGTAATAAAACATTCTAGCTCAACCAATCACTAGAAATCTGTACATTAACTACACTCACTCATTTGATGAATATATTAGTGACAATTAATGAAGGCACAAATGGGCACCAGTGTTTAATTTAAAATGAGTTTCAGTAAGTCAGGATAAAAGGCTGCAGTTTTGATTGACATCTTTAGGACAGTTTTGTCTCTAGGTACTGTTGGTGCTTGGTGTTTCAAGTTATTTCTGTCCAGTCTGTCTTTATAATTTTAACCGACTGTCGCGATTCGATGTCGGGATCATTTAAATATCCCGATCCGATGTCGGGGAAGGTTTCGGTATGATCCCAAGAGTGAGATTAAGACACAAATGAGGTCACATGCCGCATTCCCAGAACACCTTTTATTATAAAAGGAAGAGTAATAAAGAGGATAGTGATAGGACAGGGTGGAAAGAAAGATGGAAATCAAGCAAGGAGTCGGGATAGGGCAGCAAGAATAGTCACCACCACGGGTCCAGCGGTGAGGTGACGGTGAGGGGTGGGCGAGGAGGTCTCAGGTGCTTGTTCCAGCGGTGATGAGGTTTGGTCTTTTAAAGCGGGGGGAGCAGTCGTCTCAGGAAGGCAGCACGTGAGTTATAAACACAGACAAGCCCGCTCCCTTTACTTTCCTGAGAGGTCTCACTTAACAAAACAGGGGCAGTGCGGCACTCTCGCCTCAAGGGATCCTGTCCGTGACGCCAATTTAAATGTCCCGATCCGATGTCGAGATCAATTAAATGTCCTGACCCGATGTCGAGGAAGGTTTCGATATGATCCCAAGAGCGAGATTAAGACTTAAACGAGGTCACATACCGCATTCCCAGACCACCTTTATTACAAAAAGAAGAGTAATAAAGAGGATAGCGATAGGACAGGGTGGAACGAAAGATGGGAAATCAAGCAAGGAGTCAGGATAGGGCAGCAAGAATAGTCACCACCACAGGTCCAGCGGTGAGGCGACGGTGAGGGGTGGGCGAGGAGGTCTCAGTTGCTTGTTCCAGCGGTGATGCGGCGTGGTGAGGTGTTGTGCGGTCAGGCGGTCGTTCTCTCTGTCTCTCTCCTGTCTCTCTCTGTTCCCCCTTTGCCGGTGCCGGTTCTCCTTAAATATCCCTTTGAGGGCTGTAGTTTCCATAGCAATGGCACGTGTCTTCGTGCCCCCCAGCACTTGGGCAAGGACATATCCGGGCAGAACACCCCTGCGGGTAGAGCACCTTCACACAGCGGGGCTTCCAGAACCCGGTGGTCTTGTGACCATCCTTGCAAACAATCTTTGAGACAAGTCCATAGTGCAGTTCCTCACATCACACCGTGGCTCAAAGATACCTGGTGGTCTTGTGACAGTCCTTGCAAACAATCTTTGAGACAAGTCCATAGTGCAGTTCCTAACACCGACATATGTTGGAAAGCTTATATTGTGCTTTAGGTCCTCACCAACAGCCTGTAATTAACATGATATTGTTTTAATACAACACAGGTGAACTTATATAAAATAGATATAAAGGCAAAAAGTATAGTATTTCTTGATATAAATACTGTATTTTTCTAAATGTTTATTACATAATATTACAGAATACAATTGAGCTGAAATTGTAATAATACAGATGAATGTAAAAATTGTGTTGCTCTACTTGCAGCATAGTTCTTACAGAACGCAAACATTTTTTTCAGAGATGTATTCAGGTTTAATTTTTTTAGTATTTGGAATAGATATTTAAGAAATGTTATCTTGAAAATACAACTGAGTCATCTATGGCAAGTATAAATTAAATAAATATTTGTTTGATCATTCTTAAGAAAAGAAATATAAACAGGTTACTGCCCCACTGTAAAATGATGGGGTGATAAAGAATTTATCATCTCCTCTAAATCACTGGCATAGTCCCTTCTCTTTCCACAAAATTGTCCAATCTCTTCCATTTTCAAACACTTCCTTGCTATTAAATGGTACTTTGTGTTGTTCCCCTAAAGCTCCAATTCTGAGAAGGATGAATTGTTCTACTGAACTAGAATCAGCCAAAAAAAGAGAACTTTGCTCTAGTACAGTTAAAAATGTCACCTCTTGGTATATTATTTATTGAGATACAGATTGCTGCAACATTGCAGAATATGCTAGAAAAGCATCTTCAAAGGCCTGTCCCAGTCATCCTATTCCTGAGTCATCATAGACAAGATCTTTGAATAGACAAGATCTTTATCTTTTTAAATTAAACCTTCCAGATTTGCCTCATTTCAAGAAAAGTTAGTCTCACACTTTTGTTTGACATTTTCAGAAGTACTTAAGCCCTACTTTCAAAAGTTGCTTAGATACATTAGTCCTTAGTGACATGCAGGTATCTAGGTGCTTCAACAGAAGATTCACACTTTAGATTTTTAAGAAAACAACAATCTTAAAAAAAAGTTGTAAGTGTTCTACCTGGGCAGAAATGTAACAAGTGGAGAAAAATTTAAAAAAGGAAGGAAATATTCTAGAGCTGACTTACCTACTGCTTCACTAGAAAAATAGACTGCAAAAGAAGTTCCTTTTCTTGCTTTTCTTATATGAGGGAAAAAAAAAAAAAAAAAAGCAAACTTAGATAGTTAGATATGTAGTGCTTAAATGACTTTAAAGTTGAGCTGGGTCACTGAAAATACAGTCTTTTTTTTTGTCTTTTTTTTTCTTTTTTTTAAATCACCTCATTATTATATCCTATTTGTTATGGCAATAAACAAAAGCCAGACAGGTAAATTTAAGAGCATTCTAGAGCCAGGTATGAGCTTGCTCCCATATTATTTCTAGCAGTGTTTCACAGTATACCATAATAGGCACAGTCTTGGCCACTGTCATGTCTTCTTTAAAGTAAAGGCGATGAAGATCAAACTGACATATCTTCTTCAGCAGGTGCAGTCAGTGTTGCCACATAGGGGTCACAGTGTCTGCTAGAGCTAAGCACCTGGTAAGATAAGCAATCTCAGTCAAGAAGGGCCTAAGTGCTACTTGCAATAAGAGATCCACCTTTCAGGGATGCTTCATAGATCTTGAGAGTACTTCCTCTTCATCTCAACTGTCCTTCCTTCCCACCATTCTCCATTACATCATATTTAATCCCTTGACCTTACTTAACAGACTTTTCTAAAAACAATGGTAGGTCACAGAATACAGTTAAAACTGCATTGATCCCTAAAATCAAGATTATACTAGAGATTCTTCCACAGTTAGAGAGGATGATGAACTCTTCTAAGAACAGAAGTTAACAAATAAAATGTTTGCATCAGCCCTTGAGTCTGTATCCAAAGCTATCATCAAGGACAGTCAGAAAATAAAGTTTCTCCGACATTGCAGATGTCTGCCCTTTAGATCAGAACCGGACACATCATCACAGAGCAATTTAGACCTTCTGGATCTAATAAAAAAGGCTCAATAAAAAAACTCATCAAGGGGAACAAAGAAATAAAAAATCAACATTATTTCAGAAACCTGACTTCACTTGTCGCAGTGAGGAGGGAGAAACTCACATTGTCCTGTCTGGGAACAGGATGAGTCTCAACATGCAAAAAATACACTTCCAGCTTCATTGCTGAAGAGACAACACTATTAAAGGCATTAGAAGGCTGTTAGCAGTACATTCAGAGATGATTAAGTGATGAAGGCAAAAACAGATCAAAGTATTGTGACAGAGTGATTTTGGACTTTTGTAGACACAGACTTGGGCTTGCCTATTTGAAGAGGCAGTTGATTCCATAAAAGAAAAAAAGAAATAGACATTTTGAACACTAAGGCTGGAGGAAAAGGGATAAAATAAATTATATATCTCTTAAAAAAATACTGTCTCTCATTCTTATCCTCATCATAGTTGCTTTGATCAGGTCATCTTAGGCTGTCCCTTTACTCCTTTTGATCCAGGATATTTTTGGTGTTAGTAGTCTTTTGTCATGCTTTAGCTTGTGCCCTGGAACTACCAGCCACAGACCTACACCATTGCCTTGATCCTGCAGACAAATGAACAGAACAAAAAAACCCAACTGATCATTCTATAAATTAAATATTTACCTGACTGCCTGACTGTAATTCTGAAACAAAATTAATAGTGATTTTTTTTTTTTTTCCTTTTTCTTTCTGGAACACAGAGGGGTCCTTTTCAAGGACTAAGACTCATGGTTTAAACAGACATAAAAGTATTTTAATCAAAATAACCTAAAAGACCTCTAAATCAATCATTTTCATAATATAGTAAAATAAAAGAAAATATGTGGAAATGAAAAAATTTTCAGTATTATAACTCCATCATCTCCAGCTCATCACCTTTGGATTTCTCTGTACCTGTACTTTAAGACAAACTTTCAATAAATATCAGTACCACTTGTTAATTTTGACACTATCACTGTTTTATTTTTCCTCAGTCTCTAAATATATGTCTATAGGAGGTGGGGCAACAGAATGCTTTACTGTTTTACCTTCATGGGACAGGTTCTGAGTATGCTTAAATGTTAAATTTAATATAATTTTTAATTTAAAACAGTTACCTATAAAGAATAGCATCTATTAATGTAAATGCATTTTGATTTATGTCAACTTTTGTACTTAAAGATGTGTATTAAAAAATTCAGCTTTTATATGGGCTTTTAGCAAGGCAAACTTTATCTACTTAATCCTAAAAAAATACATTTTTAATTGAAAACACTTATTTTAATGCACCTATAATAAAGCTGCCTTTAATAATAATTGAAAATTAAAATAAAATCCTGCAAGAAATCTTTGTCTTTCCTTTGCCTGGTGTACCTTGTGGCAAGGAAAACAATCACATTATAATGATTTGTATGAACATTCATAAACAAAATATAGTAACTTTCAAAAATGGCCATCAGGTTTTGGCCTTCCTTTTATGTACAGCAGTGACCATACTCCCATAACATTTAACTACTTTTCATTTAAAAGCCTTTCTAAAAAAGTAGATTCTCTGCTTTTAATAATGCTGTACAAAAGCAATCCTCCTCAGCAGTTTAACATTCTAAGTGAAACAATCAATTTGAATGACAACCTGTTATTCATCCATAAAATGTATTAACTAATGAAAAATAGACATTTCTCCACAATATTACAGTCACATTTCAGTAAGAGACTTAAAACAACTGGGACCTCACAACCTTTAGATACAATTAAATATGTATATGGCAAATCAGCAGTAAGTGAAGTGTTTGAAGTCTATCAGTGTTGAGTGAAATAGCTACATAACTAGAAGCTATGAATAAAATGAAAAAAGACAAAGACTTAATCACTGTTCAAATCCTTTGTGGATAGAGAGAAGAGAATCTAATTATTTGAAAGCTTTTATTTATCCAAAGGCCAGAATTAAGAAATATACATTTTATAGAAACATTGTTTCAGAAGATCAGGGAACCTATCCCTCCATATAGATATATATGTCACAAAGCAGTATTTGTAAAACATGGCCTGTGATAATGAAAATGGAAAAAGCAAATATTATGTGTAAAGGCAGAGTCAGAGTAAATCTACTGTTCCAGGAAATAATTTTACTATATTTGATTCAGAACCGGATAAACAATTTCCATTCCTTTTGCGCAAGGGAGTCTTCATGGCTATTCTGCAAGTTACAAAATCCCTACACTAAGCACTTAAGAAAGTTATGATAAAAATAAAAATATCCAGATATAGTTTATAATAAAAAAATTTTTCAGTCTTCTGATATTTTAAAACCACTATTGCAACACACTCTAATTAGAATTTTGTTTGATAACCTGAGAGAAAAGTCGAGCATTGAAGGAAGAAAGAAATAGCTTGAACCTATATGAAACAGCATGTCACACTCATAAAGGAAGCAGCACAGTAAGAGAGCATACCTATAAAAACCTTTACCTTTATGTACCAAACAGTCCAGATAAATAGTATTGCCATTGATAGCTACAGGCCACAGGGCTTATGCTTAACTTGCTGGGTGGACTGAGCATGGCATCATGTCTCTTGCTACCACACACAGTTTAAGGGTGGGATAACTGCAAAGGCCTTGCAGATATGAGCACCGGTTGAGGAAAGAGTTGTAGAAGAACTAGCAATGCACGATGGGCCATTACTCATCATAGAAAAAATGCACCTGTAAAAAGACTGCTTCTGCTTTAGGAAAAGGAGCAGCAGACAAGTAACAGGGTGAGGTACTTGCTGCAGCCTGGAAAAACAGGGTGGAGGCCAAAGGCTGGGAATTGTCTTGAAACAAAACTGCCCTATAAAAGAACAGGATCTTGAACTTAGGGATGGGTAAGAGTAAGGAGATTTGTGCTTCAGCTCTGGATCTTCCTGATCTTCCACGTACACACATTCAACAAGATATTTTATTTCAATAAAACTTGGATCAGTTATGAAATCAGTTATGCAACTCTTCTATAGAACAAGACTTCTTTGTCATTCTAAAGTATTTCTAACTGACTTTTCTCTGAGAAGCCAGGAGCTTGTTAATATTTGAAGGGTACTGTGCATATGAACTGTATCTATCATGAGGGAACAGAATCATTATTGGACAGACTTCAGCTACCATAAATCTGTGCATCTTCACTGATTTTAGAGCAGCTATGCCAGTTTACCATGGTTATGAGCAAGGCCTAATGTTTGTAGGACTAAGCCTAGACCAGAAAGTTAGCAAGGAATTTGAGAAAAAAATGATATGCCCATAAGCATGAATGATCTGACAAAATTAAGATGCTTATCTTTTGGACTACATTTCTAGTGCATTTTGTCTGAGGTTTTATGATAGTTCTTTATAATTAACCATCAGCCTCTAAAAAGTCAATATATAAGAAGCAGTCCTGCACTGTAATTCCTTCTGATTCTCCTAATATTATCCTGAAACAGTTTATACTGAAGAACCGCAGATCAGAAATGGGTTTATGTTTGTAAGTAAATAATTTAGCACAGTCACTATATATATATATATATATATATAAACATATAAATGATCACAGACTTAAGACGTCTTCCCCTTAGTTAGTTTTTTATCCACATCAAAATTATTTGACTAAGTCTGTCTTCTGCAGTTTACTATTTTCCCATAGTTAACCACTTCAAGTACCTTAATGAAAGATAAGTTAGATCTTCCACTTCTCTCATATCTAGGTGATCAGTTATTCTATCAGAGATACCAAATTATCTTAGTATTGTCTATCTTATTAAAAAAGTCATGTTGTTGATTTTCCATTCATTTATATTTTCACAACTAACTAATTCATCATTTATTCGGAAAGTTTCTATTCTATTGAAATCAAGATATAGACTCCTATTTCTCTGGGTTGTGGTTTTGGTTTTTTTTTAATGTTAAGTATCATACAATATTTATTATTTTACAGACATAGTTATATTCCCAATTGATAAATCAGCTACTCTTATCAAAATTTAAAAGTGTGCTAGCGTTTTCATTATTCTGCAATGACAATCATTAACTTTTTTGATTTAAGCACATTAAACTCTGAGTTCTGTTTCCTCCTCAGATGTGGTAATTTCCATTTCTATTCTGTCATTGCCATTAGCCATCCTATCTCTGCTCCTGGATATACTTTGCTCTTGCTGAAAGTGATGCAAAATATTAATAACTTTGATTATTAATAACTTGAATAAATTTAATCTCCTTCCAAACTCCTTTGGGTCTCAAGCCCATGTCTTCCCTTTTTATATCTGTGTCTAGAAGAACTTCAACACTAAATGGAAACCAACGACATCGCTAAAGATTAACCTACCCCAGCTAAGATCATCAGTGACATGCCCCTTGGAGGAGCCTAACTTTCTCAGTTAATTATTGTGACAATCTGATGGCTGCTTAATTAAACTGTTAGCTGACATAAATTGGTCTAAAAAACTTGTCAGTTAAATAAACAAAGAAGAACCCATGGTAGTGCATTTCTGCCCCCCTCAGCTTTCTCCTGGACCACTTTACAGACTTAAAAATTCCTGTTAAGCCTTGTGCAATGAGTTTGGTGGTTAAGCATCACTTGACTGTACCAAAACCCTTGCATAACTGAAGTGGGGAAGGGACTGACTGTACCAGGAGTACCAGTTGCCTGACCAAAGTGAGGAATGAAAGCAGGAATAATTAATCATTCCCTGATAGCCCTGGAACATAAAAATATCTAATTGTAACTCAGATAGATCGGTACCAGCATTACTGTAAAGTTAAAAATTTCAGTAACTACCAACCCAGATGATGGCCAGGATGGACATTTACTGCTCCCCAAAGTCAATCATCTTGTGATCCTATAAAGAGCAGTCCTAAGGGAGACCCTTTGAGCTCTCCTGGACAGCAGTGGGCTGCATCCAGAATCTCCCTCTGAGTGGGATGGTCTCAGAGCTTGCAAACTCTTAAGATTGTGAAACTCGGAGGATCGGCACTGAAGACTGACCTTGAGGCTCAACCCTTGACTGCTGAGAAATGCTGAGACATTTGAAGTGAAAATTTCGCTGAAATTGAGGGGAAATTTTAAGTTATACTTTTATATATGTATTTTATACACACACACACATACACACACACACACACATATAGGCATATATCGCTATATATATGTGTGTGTGTATGACTAAAAACTACTGAATTAGTCAATTGTAGGAAAATCATATAGTCTAACCTTGTTTTTTGTTATAACAATGTTAATGAACAATAAGTTGCTGTTATTTTTACTTTAAATTACTGCTATCCCAAAGTTACATATAACACATAATCACATGTTAAAACACTGTACTAAGATATTGTCCTGGTTTTTAGCTGAAACAGAGCTGGGTTTTTTTTTTCAGTAGCTAGAATTGTGTTGCGTTTTGCTTTTAGCCTGGGATTTGTTATGAGAGAGACACTGATAACATACCAATGTTTACATTTTTGTCACTGGAAGTGAAGGACTTTGTGTTCTGCTAGTCCAAAATCACAAGATTTAAGGGGGGTGAAGAATATTTAGATTGATAAAATTAATTGGCAGTTAGATAGATACACCAATGGGGTATTCCATATCATATCACGTTGTGTCCAGTATATTAGTGGGGGTCTCTTCCTCTTTTAGCTCTCTCCGGCTTTTGCTCGGGCTCTCGTTCTTCCGGGATTGCGATTTCGGTTCGGGATCGTTATCTGGGAACAGGCTGGGCTCGGTCAGGAGGGGGGTGAACAATAGCATTGGGTGTCATTCATTTGCATATTTTGTTACTGTTATCATTATCACTACTATTTTAATATTAGTATTATTTTATCTCTATTATTTAACTGTTCTTATCTCAACCTACGAGTCTCCTTATCCCTGCCCCCCAATGCTCTCCCCTATTCCCTGGGGGTGGGGGGGAAGTGGGTGAACGGCTGGGTTGGCTGGTAGCCAAGGGCTAGCCAAATGAAACTATCACAGTCATTTTGGAGCCCAACGTGGGGCTTGAACCCACGATCCTGAGAAAACCACCTGCCTGATCATGGTCTCTCCCTGCCAGGTAAGTATGACTGTGATAGTTTCACTGGGCTAGCTTATCATCTGATCATTGTGATCTACTGGATAGGTACATTATGGGTACATTAATACATATTTGTATACATTCCATTAAGAGCAGTGCTCAAGGAAACAGTGATCAGAATTAAAGGAGTTTAACCCATCAGCTTCTTAGCTGGTTAAGTGACATGCACAAGCCTCAGTTTTCAGCTCACCTAATCACAGTAGAGAGGTGGGAAACAAGAAGATTAATGGAAGGAGACATAAAACAGGTTATCTGCACTAAACCAACCAATTCCTATGTTCCTTCTTATCTGCCCCGCGTGTGGAGAAAGAAGCATCCCTTTGAGTGTGATGTCTATTAGATGTTGAGTATAGCAATTAGATCTAAAAATCCATTTGATTTTGTTATCAGCACTTATCTAGCATCCTCTCAAGAAGTTATCTTGCTTGTGCTGATATAAAAAATGTTCTGTTGTAGTCATAATTATACAAACTGTAAACGTAATCAAACTACATTAAGAATAGCAAATGAAACAGAAAACACAAACAAAACCCTATAATATTATAGGACCGTGTGTCACAAAGAACAAATGGTACATATGCAAAGAGTCACTGCAACAAACAGCTTATGGCTAAATCTATAAACCTGTAAATGTTTATAAATACCTAGATAGTAGTACAATTAAGAATACTCTTACAAAATCCCTAAGCAAATATATCACCTCAATGAAAAACACAAGAATGAAATAAATATTATTTGGCTTCAGAGGAGCCAGACCTTCATCTAAGAGCAAATAAATTAGTTATATTTTTATTAATAATAATTTTCCTTACATATTTCACACTTAATTTTACTGCAGCAGGCAGATTCATTACTTTTTTTGACTTCACATGCTTACTGAGAGACAAAAAATAGAGGAATTAAAGGAAAAAAAGTAGTCCCATAATCTGGGAAGTAAAACCCAGATTATTACTATGTTAAAGTCAGACTGAATTGCTCACTTTACTGTCCAGTAAGTACCAAAAAGTATTCATAACTTACTGACAGGTCTGTGGTAATCATAAGAGTATCTCTTGTCCCATGCAGTGTATTTCAATGACTTATTTATGGTAGGAATGTTGGTCCTTATATGGTCCTTATTCAAATACCACAATAATCAGGTTTAAATAAATTCCAATTTCTATACAGAGTACGTAGTAGCTGTGCTGGAATCAGTCTCTTTTCATGCTCTAACACCAGCATTGCAGACACTAGTCTTCAAGGATGAACAAAATGAAATATTTTTTTTCTTATATGTATATAGAAGTATATTGCTGAGCATGATTTAAAGCACACTTGTACATACCTACACAGACATATATCTTGTTGTATTTTGCTAGCTACGAATAACTCTTGTGAGTAAATTCTGGTGAATCCGTGTTATACAACTAATTGAGGTAATCAAAGTACTCAGCATCATAAAATTGTGTCTATTCCTTCCAGAAATGATCTTCTGATTTCATTAGCTTTTAGAATTAGTACTCATCTTTGACTTTAAATAGACTACAAGCTCTGTACCTTGCATATAAATGTTCAGTCTTCCTGTTTAATCATTCAGTTTCAGTATTTTGTATGATGCCATATGTTCCTGTGACTAAACAATCTGCAGTTGCTATTCAGCTGGCTTTTATTTTTGAGATGTCTGGGATTTAAAATTTCTCTACCAGGAGTGCCATTCCCTCCATATCCTGATCTGCCTCTCAGCTTTACAATCAGCAATCCATTTTTATATTCCCTAAACAAGAACATGGATGGCGTAATTTCTCCACTTGATGATGTTAATTACTGTAACCACATCACAGTCATTTGTTCATAGCAGAACCTGCAAGGATACATCTGATTAACTTATTTCTCTTCTGTATACCTATTCCAAAGCCAAGCAGCTTTATTTCTTAATGCTCTCATCTTAGTGTAAATATATTTACACTATTTCAAAGACAGCTATTAAAAATTGGAGTGCCCTTTTTGATCTCATAAAATTTAATTTAATTTAGGGGTTTTTTTAAAATCAAAATTATATGATCACTTTAAAAAGTTATGGAGTCACTCCACTGTAGACAAATTACAATCAATATTAATTATGTCAGAATAAAATTTCCATCACTTTGAAAATAATAAAAAACAACCCACTAACAATAATTACATACAACAACAATTGAGGTAGCACAGTTTTTCTTCATGCTATGCTTGGAATGAGAATTAGTTTAACTAAATTAGATACCACTGTCTTACTGCTGTTAAAGCTATCATTACTAATTTAAGGCATGCATAGGTTAATGACAGATTATCATGGCTTTCACTTACTCCAGTTTTGATTCAGGTAAGAAATCATCCTGGCCTTCAGAATTAGAAAAAGACAGGGGTGGGAAGAGATGTGTAAAGAAGCAACCAGCCTTGCACCATTTTATTTTGCATTCTGGGAGCAAAATGAACTGTACCTGAACTATGTTTTGTGCTATAGCCCATTTAAGGCAGCAAGTGTAACCAGTCGTTATTATCACAGCAACTAATATGTACCCACACATCTTTAAATCAAATGCATCTTAGTGGTGAAGATTATTGAAAATATTTCCAAAAATACCCTCCCAAAAATGTTTTATTTAATCACTAAAGGGAGTCACTAATATCTCAGAATGAAAGGGAGAGAGAGGAAAAGGTAAATGTTTGCCTTCAACTATGAAACTTCTTTCACTGAATGTTTGCTCTGGTTACTTCTCATTCTCTCCCACATCCTACTGAGGGGGAGTAAGCAAGCAGCTGCATGGTGCTTTGCTGCCTACTAGGGTTAACCCACAGTAATATCATAGAAAAAAAATATCCACACACTGAACAGATCAGTTCTACAGAGTAAATACCTAAAAACGGGGGGGAACAAACAAACAAACAAACAAACAAAAACCAGAAAAAAACCCCAAAAACCTCTTACGTCTTCTTGTTGCAATACAGTTCTGTAGAAGGACACATAGAATAAAACTGTGAAGTGGCACAGTTTTCAGGCACCATTAGTACTAACTTTGACATACTATTGTTTAGTTGCAAGCTCCCAAATTTCAATTCGTCCAGTAGACATCTGTTGCAAGCCACAAATATTGTATATTAGAAAGCTGGATAAATCATTATGATGATAGCAAGAAAAGATTAATTATTCCTTGAAAACATTACATAACCTCTTTTAAGGAATCTGTTTAAACAGCTAACAAAGATGACAATGTACCAGTAGAACACTCATCGAGCATTGCCTAATAGAGGAACTGCTTCAGTTGGGGAAAGCTGGCAAAAGGAATAGGGTGTGATTCAAGTGAGCAGCAGAAAATTCTGTTGTTTTCCTGCTTCTGAAATTCCTTTCTGTAGGGGAGAGTACTCCATATCTTGACCTTCTGTTTTAATCTCAAAATCATGTGTATGACCTAGCCATGCTGCATAACAGACCATATCAGACCTAGAGAGATCTTCATCACCACTGCTTTCCTTTGAAATTTTCCTAAGGGAGAGGCTTCTATTCACTCTAGTAGGTCCTGGAGGGTGAACAAAAAAAGCATCATAGTTGTGGAGCACACAATGTTTGTTGCAGCATATGTTCACTGAGCAGCCTTATTTTTCTCTTTTTAGCCAGTGTCTTCCTTATATAGAAAATCAAGGTAGTTATACTTAAGCTTTCCTGCAAGAAGGTTCTCCTTAACATTAAGAAGATGTAACATGAAAGTACTAAGTATTCTTATGCAGCAGACAGAAGAGAATGAAAAATACAAAGGTCTGGATGAAAAAGAAGCAAAAAAATCCTACATGGAAATTAATTTATTAATAAAAAATATATAGAGACATTGATACATGGGAAAATATGCTTAAAAACTCAAATACTAAACTCCTTATATGTAATGTGGAAGAAACTTTCACAAAATAGGAGGTAACATTATAGATCATTAGAAAAAATATTAGCTACCTGAATCCT
>NW_010308439.1:18519-39906 GCF_000700745.2 Antrostomus carolinensis
ATATTAGACTGAGAGTAGGTGGATAAGGAACACCCCCTCCCTATCCCTCATGGAAGTGGGATATGCTTTTCTCCTACGCATCTGAAAGATGGGACTAAAAAGAAAAAAAATGTTCAAAAAGGCAATTAAAAAAGCTCCTAAGATGCTCTGTTATAATGTAATAAAGCAACATATGCAACTGAAATACTGCAAATAACTCTTAGCACATTTCTTACAAGCAGATAAATGAACTGGAGGTTATACAGAATTATTTTTTAATAGATGAATGAGAGAATTAAAATGCTACAACCATATTACTAGATGGTAGTGACTAGTTCAATGGTTAAGTCTTACGCACTGCAAGCTCCAGAACAGAGTACAGCCACATTTTTGTCACTTGCATGCCTCAGATGGATCCTAGAGAAATCATTCAAAGATGCAAAAAGGAAAACACATCTGTCTGGCCAAGAAGTCAAGTTCTCAGATCAGGGGAAAAACATGTTTCTCAAATGTTGGTATTATAAAATTTCTAATGGAAACATAATGCAAATTAGTGTACAGAAAAAATTCTACAAAGTTTCAACTTCCAGAGGCACACTGCCACACTGAATTTCTGCTAGCACCACTTTGATGAATCCTCACTAATAATGTTTTAGGGGTTTGTTTCACAGCTGAAGATTCTGGTGCTTTTTTACACCTCATCTGGATGAGGTTTGAATAGAGTTCACTACCCTGCAAACAAAATATTTGCATAAATCTTTGCGAGGAGATTATTTTTTTATGGTGATTTTCTTCTTAGACTCGTCATTTAGTTTTTTCGTGATCTTACTCACAGATTGCAAAAGATAAGTAAAAGAAATTGGCTAAATGTTTATTCATAGAACTAGTATGGGATTATTTTTGTCTCAGTAGGCACATCATAAGCTCAGAAGTATCTACATTTAAATTCGATAACACTGAGGAAATTAAGTTAAAGGAGTATGAAGATACCAAAGAACGAAGACTTTTTTTTCAAATGTTTAATTTTTTCTTTTTAAAAAGAGTAGCTACTGGAAAAAAATATAATTCACAAAAGTAAACTTTATAGATAGTAGTTATATTGAGTCAGTTTGTTTAAGGGAAGGCATAAAGTTTTAATAAAAAAAATAGTTAATAAGTAGTAGTAAGTAAGGTAAAATCTCTGCATGTAGTAAAAGGCAATTTGATTTACCTGAGGATAACCTTAGGAAGGGTACAAAAGCATATAATCTTCAATTAGTGTAACATTTTACATGTTTGTACATGTAGAGGTGGTTTTCCAGAAAAGACGGTGACATTATACTAAGACTGCTCTTTTTTGACATCTAACTGCATCGCTGACTACAGGCTGCTATTATACTTTAAATGACTCAGGATTGAAAGGTGTTCTCAGTCAGTGTTTATTCATTATTTTAAGTTTGACAAATTCATGTGTATAGTCTGTTTCTTGCTGTTGAGTATACAACATGTGAAATTTAAATCATGATTCTTAGCTGTAACCATCCACAGAAATTAATTTTAAAGGGAAAACAAATGGGGTCAGAACTAATTGTGCAGAGTGAATTGAAGATTAATGGATTTTTTTCCCATTTTATTTGTTTGCTTTTCTGTTGGCATTGCTCAATAAGCTTTTGCCATAACAAAAGACAAAGCTCATGATCCAAAAATAAATTCCACAAGCTCTGACGTGCTTTTTTAAAATTAAAAGTACACACCTGATGAAATGCACTCAGGCTGACAACTGCATAGCTGAAACGGAGAGAAATAGATTCAGGTATCTTGAAGGACAATCTTTAAGAAATGCACAAATTTATTGTGGCAGAAAAAAATGTGTCACAGAATACTGAACAAATTGGAGGAGATCTAGTCTCCATTCACAATCTGTGCAGATATAGCTATGTGAGAAAGTTGCACAGTATTTGCTGTCATGATAGATGGCACAGCTTTAGCCAGTTGTGTTAGTTCTTTACCTTTACAGTGGGGGGTGGCGAGGAAGGAAAAAAAAAGAAAAATACTATTTTTACATAACATTATTTCTACAGATAAAGCATGGCAAAACCTCAGAAGTTTAAAGTTTGAAGATAAGAAATAGAAAGTTATTCAATCTCTTGTGATAGAAAAGGAAGAATTTCTGAGAAATGGGACAGCAGAACTGAAAAGGTAATACCCAGCTGTGATTTGTCAATGAGTAAGATGCCAAGAATGCATAAACAGGGTAAGTAGTTCTAGGAGATCAGAAAAATAGATAATAATTCGGGAAAGAAATTATGAACTATTTCTTGAGAGGTTGGAAACGATAAGAAGCCTGAAAAAATAGGCAGAAAACAGCATTGATGCAATTTCACTCTTGAAGTAATCAATCAATCTGGACTTGGTAACCTAGATTTGCTGAAATTTCTTTAAAATATGTTTTTCAGAAAAAGATTTAGTGACGTCTTCAGGAAGGAGGACTATACTGAAGGATGTTGTTGCACTGGAAGGAAAATGCCAGAGAAATATGAACATAAATATCTTAAAAATGAAAGCAGAAGAATGGGAAATACATACTAGATAATGATCTGAACTCTAATGGTGCACTGAAACTACTCATCATTATCTGCAAGCTAAAGTACTCTGTTTTTACAGACAGAGGCAAGGTTAGTGCTGTTAAAGCTAAAAAGAAAGTAATGACACTGAATGACAATAATGAATGAAGGAGTATGAGAGACAGAGTTTGACATCATAAATATTACTTTGCAACAGCATTGGCCATTAGAAATACTATTAGAAAGGAAAAATAGATACAATGTTTTTTTCCACAGAGAAGTCTGTACAGTTGTGACCTTCAAACCATTTTGTTTGATATTTGGCATTATTTCTCTTTAAAGAGAAATGGAAAAAGTGACCATTGTTTAATTTAATAATTCCTTCATTTAACAGCTCTTGTCTCCAAAGCAATATTATTTTATCATAATATGCACACAAGCACACATATGAAAATGAACACATATACAAATACCATCTCATTTTCTGATGATATTTGTATCATAATAGCCATTGCCAAGACTCTTAACACAGGTGCCTCACTTGATTATTCTGTTAATTTTTTGAAGATTTAGTTAATACTATTTTATTAGTGTTTCAAAGCCACTATTTGTTTTCAGCTCAGTCTTAAGTTTACTTAAGTATTTCATTCATCTGTACTACTTGTTATATTTACTAAGTCTTTTTTGTATGACTGAAAAAATGAATATGAGAAAGAGGTAATTATGTTAAAATAACTGTATCTAGATAAATGCATAACCTGTAAAAGTTTATTCACTGAGGTGAACATTTTCAGACACAATGTATTAATTTCAATAAAAATGGAATTAGGGAAAGTTACATTCTAGGGTTCCAGGCAGAATTTTTAAACATAACCAGATCAAGATAATAGCCAGTAGCCTGACAGAGTATTGAAGACTATTGATGATCAGAGGGATGGAACACCTCTCCTGTGAAGAAAGGCTGAGAGAGTTGGGGTTCTTCAGCCTGGAGAAGAGAAGGGTCCGAGAAGACCTTATTGCGGCCTTTCAATACTTAAAAGGGGCCTATAAGAAAGATAGGGAAAAACTTGTTAGCAGGACCTTTAGCACTTGGACCAGCGGAAATGATTTTAAAAGAAAAGAGGGTAAATTTAGACTAGACGTATGGAAGATATTTTTTACGAGGGTGGTGAAACAGGTTGCCCAGAGAGGTGGTAGAAGCTCCATCCCTGGAAACATTCAAGGTCAGATTGAATTGGGCTCTGAGCAACCTGATCTAGTTGAAGATGTCCCTGCTCACTGCAGTAGGGGTTGAACTAGATGACCTTTAAAGGTCCGTTCTAACCCAAAACATTCTATGACTCTACAATTCTATAATTCTGTGATTCTATGATTCAGCAGTAGTCTGATGGAGTACAGGAAAATTCAGAAGTTAACAGTTAAACCCTTTCCTTGCTTGATTAGGACAAGGAACATGAATTTGAATCATCTATATCCAAAGTTAGTATTCCAAGTACTGGATATTTTGTGTTAATATCTGTTTCCCTCCACAGAAACAAAGGCATTAAAATTAATTCAAGAAGGGAAAAAATGTTTCTTGCCAGGCCATACAAACCATTTTACACCATCTGTCAAAGCCCACAGCTTGTTTACTACAATTTTGTTGTTATTATTGTCTAAATTCTACCTACCTGACTGGCATTCTTACTAGTCTGAATTGAAAGGTTTGTAGTTCACTTCCTACTTGTACTAGCTTTCATTTGCTCTGTACTGGATAAAGCAAAAAATTTGTGAAACTTTTTTTATTGTAGATTTTAAATTCAAATAAAATTATGCTGCACTAACCAAGGATGCTGGTAAGGCCTCTAGGCTATTCTGGGTGTTTGAATTTCGAAGCTGTGATTTTCAGGAAAGTCTCCTGTTGGTTTTGTTAGTGTGTTGACTTCCCAAATGCTTGTATATGTAGGCAAACACAATCAGATTCTCAGCCTCTACCAAAGGATGAAAGGCCATCCATGCCTCCCAGATAAGATAAATATAATATAATTTAGGAGTTCAATTTTCTGATTTGAGCTGCAGAAATAGGAGTTACAACTAAAGTTTTCTCCAGTATTGCTAGGACATACTTTTAAGAAGGCCTTCTATAGAAATGTTTCTCTAGAGATACTCATTGTGAGACCAAAAATGAAATCTGGGACTTCAGTCCATGGAGGTTACGCCTACAGCAGCAGAGTATGCAGACTGGAAAAAGTGGATCAGCAGAGTAGAAATGGTGGTACCAAGAACTAAACGTGTTTTGAGACGTTAACTTCTGATGAACCCTTTTCTGTTCCCATTGACCTATACCTATGTCACCTAAGTTGGAATACATTAAGTGCACCCCTGCAATACCTTCCACTTTAGTTTTGTCCAAAAGGAATTCAACTTGTATTCTCCAAGATCAATGTACAGTATGAAAAAAGCATGACACTGGAGACAATAAAAAAATTCAAGTCAGTGGTGTTTTCCTGACCCAAACTGAAGCAAGAATGTTGTTAGTCCATGATTTTGAATGTATTCAGGTTTTGCATAGGCCAGGCTCTGCAACAATGAGTGTCTGAAGATCTATAATTGTAATAATTTTTATGACATTAAAATAGTACTTTCTGAATGGAAAGTACCTGTGTGACACTTTGACATCAGTTTACAAAAGATTTACCAACAAAGCTGAAACTCTGATATTTTGAGGTTTTTTATTACTAGACATTCCAGGCAGGACAGTATGTTAATACTGTTTAAAATCTTGGCAATTGTCTTTGTTTTTCTTCTTTGTTTAAGAGTGCTGTTTAAATGTGTAGGTGTTTATCTGGCAACATAAGTATATCATAAGAATGCTTATATAAATATATAACTTTGATGAGAGAGATGCCTCATGCTCTTCCTATATAGTCTGTGTAAGAAAAACTTTAAGACTTGAATCTCACTTTACAGAGGAGAAACAACTGTCTGTGTTTCTCCTGTAAGATTTCCCTGCAGATTGTACCACATAACTAAAGAAATCACAGTAAAGAATGGGATTACTTATGCTGCATGGAAATAAAATAAAAATTAAAAAAACACAACACACCTCCCCAAACGTTATATTTATATTTGAGGAAGTCTCCACCTCTTACTTTCTGTGGAATAATAGGATGAAAACAATAAAAAAAATAACTGTTAAGTGATCATAACTTTTTGAGACATTTTTCAGGTTCAGCATAGCTCCAAAGACATTGGCAAAATGTAAGTCAGAGACTTGAATGAAATCAAAAACCTTGATGTAGTTTGATGACTGGTAACTTTTTTATTGTTGTTGTTTATTTCAAGATCTAATTAATAATGATGACAGTGACCTTAAATGAAAATGCCTTCCAGAACAATTCAACAAACTAATGTACTGTGTCAGTGACAAATCATGGATAAAGCGTTATATAAGATAACTTCTAATGAAAATTACAATATTGTATCACATAACAAAACGAAAATATTTAAAACTATATATAGTGATCTCTATTGCAAACATAAGTGATTTAATCAGCTGCTAAACAGATTCATATTTTAAGCTCTGAACATGTACAGTCACATACAATAACTCTTTGTGGTACTTACATATATTTACTTTCCAGGCAGAATCAGTCTGAGTAACTGTTTAAACAACCCATTTAGAAAGTCAGTAAGAATTAGGTATGAGAATAACTTTGTTGCTTCTTTGTCTTTATAATGTTAGTTTGCATGTCATTGGTGTTTCAATACTATCTGTGTCAAGTTTGTAAAAACTGCGTGCAACAGACCACTTAAAGTCACTGAAATGTAAAAAAACCCCAATATTCTCAACTTGGTTTTGTCCAATTAAGAAACTATTTACACTACAGGACTCCAACACAAAAAATGGCCATATTTACCCCCTTCTACCTCTAACTTCCACTTTTAACTACCTGCCTAAAAATAAGTTCCTGAAAAACAAGTGTTGTTGAAAGCATCTATGTCATTATAGATATAATACAGAATGTCTATTTTAATACTTCTTAGCTTAATGATTTTTGAACTGTGAAAATACAGTTCAAAGTCTAAACATATGGAAGATATTTTTTCATCATTAAATAAATTTAAAAACTGGGAAGCAGTTTTCCTCAGCTTTCTATCAGAAACATAACCCCTCTATCCTAAGAATAGTTATATATTGCATGAACTTAAATAAGTCAGTATGCAATACTAACATGTCAAGTACATTTTTCCAGTGACTGATCATATTCATGATGTTTCTTTTCAAAGTACACTGACAGGTATGATAAGTTTGTGGTTAAAGCTGGGAATCAGCAAAGATTGTTTATATTCCTATGAATGGATCATTCGGTGGATAAGGAATCAGCTGGATGGTTGTACTCAAAGAGTTGCAGTCAACAGCTTGATGTCCAAGCGGAGACAAGTGACAAGTGGTGTCCCTCAGGAGTCAGTATTGGAACTGGCACTGTTTAACATCTTTGTTGGTGACATGGACAGTGGGATTGAGTGCACCCTCAGCAATTTTCCCAACACCAAGCTGTGTGGTTGAGTTGGCTCCCTGGAGGGAAGGGATGCCATCCAGAGGGACCTTGACAGGCTCATGTAAACTTCATGAAGTTCAATAAGGCCAAGTGCAAAGTCCTGCACCTGAGTTGGGGCAACCCCAAGCACAAATACAGCCTGAGGGGAGAATGGATCGAGAGCAGCCCTGAAGGATTTGGGTGTATTCAACATGAACCGGCACTGTGTGCTTGCACTTAACATGAACCAGTACTTGCACAACATAAGAAGTACACAGATATACTGGAGCGAGTCGAGAGGAGGGTAATGAGGATGATCAGAGGGCTGGACCACCTCTCCTATGAGGATAGGCTGAGTGAGCTGGGGCTGTTCAGCCTGGAAAAGAGAAAACTCCAGAGAGACCTTGGAGTGGTGTTCCAGTTCATAGGGGACCTACAGAAAGGCTGGGAAGGGACTTTTTACAAGGGTAAGTGGTGATAGAGCAAGGGGTAATGGGTTTAAGCTGGAAGAGGGTAGGTTTAGATTAGATGTTAGGAAGAAATTCTTTCCTGTGAGGGTGGTCAGACACTGGAACAGGTTGCCCAGAGAAGTTGTGGATGTCCCCTTCCTGGAAGTGTTCAAGGCCCGATTGGATGAGGCTTTGAGCAACCTGGTCTAGTGGAAAGTGTCCCTGCTGATGGCAGGGGGGTTGGAACTAGATGATCTTTAAGGTCCCTTCCAACCCAAACCATTCTATAATTCTATTATTCTGTGTTACTCTCCGATTTAGGAAAATTGACCCGGTTAGCCAATCTGAGAAATCAAGGCAGTAGTACTTGGCTATCTTTATAATGCATCTTGACATCAGTAAGAATACAAAGCTGGGTAGGTGCAAGACCTTTCTATGTCTCAGAACTACCACAAAGGCATGCAGCTCCAGGAACACACAGTATAAGATCTGTAACTGTTCTGCTTACTTCAGTTAAGCATTTTTTTAAAACAATTACCAATTTTAAATTAGGTACTTATATAAAATATGTCTGGGAGGAACCTCACAGCGTTACTTAGTCAACTGTTCTGCCCCAAGCCAGAATCAGCTAACATTTAAACTTATGATTTTGTCCCTCTTTTTTTTTTTTTTTTTTTTTTTTTTTTCCTAGTAGACACAGAAATTTTATTGCCTTTCACTTTTTGGCACAATGATCAAAAAAGGAACCAACACCAAACAACTTTTTGCTAATGATATTTTGTAATTATTAAAATTATTATGTTGCTGAAAAATAATGACAGATCACTTTTCCTGTGTATCTTACATCGTCTTTAAAGTCCTGTGAGCTTCTTTAGCAAGATGCTTAATTTACATGAACAACCAATTAGTTCTGATTTATGTAAAACATTCTTACCTGTTGTTTGGCATTACTTTCACCCCAATCATTTTTTGTTAAAAAAAATATTACTATGAACTCACACAGTAAATGCTAAATAAGGCAAAGCTATTCATTTCTTTATCTCCTTGTCGCTTCTTTTTTTTTTTTTTGCAATTTTGCATGCCATGGTTTATTATGAAAAATAAAACATTCAATTTTGGAATATTTTTTCAAGTACTTAAGTGTATTATGGCCCTGCATGATGACCTTTTAGCAACTAAATTTTAGACCATACTTTGTGAAGAAAAACCCAGGTGGTCACAGGGGTATTTTTATGCATAGAGCAGCAACAGTATTTAGTTAAAATTACTTAAATATTTTTAAACTCAATGGTTACACAAGAATAATATCTTAAAAAGACAGCATTTGCCCTGAACTTTCATAGATTGATTTACTATTTGATCGTACATTTTGTCCTTTCTATAACTTGATGCTGAATGATTTTCCTGGAGAAAGGAGCTGCAATAAGGGTGAACAGTCACTTTATTAGATACTCTGAATGCTTAAATTACTTGTAGGTTACTACAAAATATTAAATTAAGCTAGGAAGCCGAACTGAAGCTTTTTTAATCAGTTCTCTGCAGTCTGTTTACATTTCTAGAGAGAGCACTAGTGATGACCTCTATTAAGAACACTAGCACAGATGAGAGAACTGTTGCTGAATATAATAACCTTTAAGAAAGTCACAAACATTTGCAAAGATATATATATATAAATACACAACTGTGTGTCTCCTTGTCATTTTAAGTGGATCGGTGCAAATCTCAAACTGTTGGAAAAAATTTCTTCACAGATACAAGAAAAAGTATTTTACCTCTAGTAAAATAAAGCACTTATTAAACAGTGCAAATCATGTGAGCATCTCAAAGTACTCCAAAAAATTAAATCATTTTGCTACTCACCAATACTGATAAATAGTATTAAATTTGCATCACATATATGGAATTTGAAGCAAATGCTCTAATGTGATTCCTCTGCAGAGTTCAGAAATGAAATCAAAGATGTCAGAGGATTCCAAACTTCCATCTCCAAATGTTAGGTCATCCTCAAATTAACCGCAAATATTGGTGTTTCATATGCATCAAAATTATGCAACAATTAAAATTCCAAAAAAGTATTTCATTTAACCAAAGTACAGAAGAGTAACAAGAAAGATTATTCTGTTCTTATAACTATATCTAATGCTAATTATGCAGAAATATAATGCAAAAAAAACCCCAACTTAATAGACTGCATTATTACTTACACTTTAATTAGAAAAAAAATAATATATTTTTTTTTTAAGAAATACACATTATTCCATAAATGGTTAACACAGATAAGGGTACTTTTCTAAGCATTTTCAGGGGTTAGCCTGATGTCTTCTGTTGATGATGACTAATGCATATTTTGCATACACTAACAAAACCCTGAATACCTAATGAGAATTACTTTACTAGATTTCTTTCCATGGGGTTGGAAAATGTAGAATTTGAGTAAATTGTTATTACTATGTACAGACTATTAGCTGGAAAAGTATTGTTTACATAAACAGAAATTTTACAACTAATTGTCTGTTCAACGAGCTGAAAAGTAGCACTAAGCTTTAGAAGAAAACTTATGTGCTGACTTTAGTAACTACAAGGAACTTGCCTTTAAAAGTTTCACTCATAATATGTAACCTGGAAGAATCTTGAAAGTCTAGAGATTAATTCTGCTGAAATCTGTTACAGCTCTAACTGTACAATATTATTGAACATGTAAATGAGTTAGTGCCACCAGCATTTTTTCTTCTTTCAGCTGATTGCTCATCAATTGCTTTTCTGCTTATGAAATAATTCACACATTCAGGAAGAATCTCATGCATTTCACTATTTAATTTAGTCAATATCTCCAATGAATATTCTAAATTTGACTTTCAGCCTGAGACTACCTCTAACCACCTATTCTTTGGTCTTATGGCAAAATGTTCACCAATAGGAGAGGTCTTAAGACTGTTGTGAATCATATAACCAAGTAACGGCCTAAACCTAAAAAAACCCCGATAAATCCAGGCTAGTCATTCAGAAACTATTCAATCAAAGAAGGCAATTTGACAATGGATAGCTTTTCCAAATAATAATGTAGTTTGTAAATTATACAAATAAATGTAATTCCTTTTTTTCCTTTTTCCTTTCAGTTTTCACCATTGTATTTTGTTTGTGCTTAAACGTTAAAAATACATCATACTTCTTTCTATTTATAGACTTTGTGTCTATGTGTGTATGTACACTAACTTCTATACATAGGTGTATATAAACACTTGTGAGATTCCGTGTCTTTTCTTTGCTATTACTTGTTAGCACTCCTGCAACTGTATTTGTGAACCTACTATGCTGGACTCCTGTATCATTTGGAAGTCTTTCTCATTACCAGATCACACCATTTCTTCTTGTGCTTTAAGGAAGAATGGCAAATAGATCAAGACTTTCTTCTTCAGAATAACTGTTAGACTGTACTATAAAAAGATCATCTGTACTCCCAAAGGAGCACAGAGACACAATGGCAGGTGAGAGAGTCCAGATAATACCCTGCCCTCAGCTACTTCCAGTCCTATCCCAGGAGCCATTGCCCCACCATGAGCCCATCTTCACAATCCTAGAAGAGCACAGAACCCAAAAGCAGGCAGTAACCCAAATTATGGACACAGGAGAGGACATTCTTTCTGGACCCCTCCCAAGGCTGACCCAGGAGAGCCTCAGCCCCCGCATCCAGGTGTGACACCCATCACAATGACTTAATGCTGGAGAACTTTTTGGATAGAATGGAGTCACTGTCTAGCGGTATAGGACACATTATGGGATACAGGAGAAGAGCATTTAAGGATTGTACAAGATTTTTTGTGGGATGTTTAGGGAATGAATCAAAGATGTTGAAAGGGAATCTAGAGGATCTGAGTAGGAACAAGTTTGGGAAAACACAAGGTTAAGGAGATAAAAAGGGCTGGTTGCCTGTAAATAGCTTGCTGGTCAAATATGCTTTGGCCATACCCTGCTTTCGATCAGCACAGTCTGTTCTGTCTTATACTCCTTTTCTAACTATTTTGCTGGGTGAGGGAGTCCCTCTTCTGTGTGCATGTGTGTGGGAAGGGGTCTGAGTGGCAGCAACAGATGTTGGACCACAGGTTAGAGGTTGCATGTGCCTGGGTGCCAGCAAGTGGTCTGGAGAGACCAGAGTGAGTGAAACACAAGTGCCAGCCCTGGGGCAGGACCAGGTTCAGAGGCCGATGTGTCCATGGTGCAGCACCTGGAGTGACTGTTGGTGTGGGAGTGCAAGTGTGATCACTAGTAAAGACCAAGACAGGAGAGCCAGCAAGGAAGTGACCCAGTCTGGGAGCTGGAGATGAAAGGGTGTCTCCAAGGATGAGACCAGAGGAGGTGCTGGCTTTGGGGGTCCAGCAGAGTGCCAGCAACTGCTGGAGACACCATAGGGTCTGGAGTCTATAGGGACAAGACCTGCTGGTGTGTTTGTAAGGGTGAGAGCCTAGGGAGCTTGGCTACTGGTTGGGGACTGAAGGAATCCCAGACAGCTCTGAGTGTGCGTCTGTGTATACGTGTGTGAGAGTGAGATGCTCTGTACCAGCAACTGGAGAGAGGCTGCAGCCTCAGGGGCTTGTACACCCAGGTGCCAGAAACCAGAGATACTGGGATCCAGGCACAACTACTGGGCAAACCGAGTGTCTGAGCCCAGCTGCTGGGCAGGGTCTATGTTGTACATATGTATATTTATATATACATATATATATATATTTATATTCTCACTATCACACCTCCACCCTGATCAGCTAGAGATGGGGGTAGGATGAGGTTGTTGATGATGACTGTGTTCTTGGGAGTGCTCTGTGTGTCTGTGGTCTGTGTGGCCAGCTAAGCGTATATACATGGTGTATACACATGCTCTGTGCATGTGTGCCTACAGGGAACACAATCTCAGCTTTGTTACTAGTTGCAACAACCTCAGCAGTCCCTTGGGCTGTTGGATCCAGCATGGTGTATTTTCTTATAACAACAGCCTCTTAATTTTTTTATTTTTTTATTTTGTTTTTGCATATTCACTAGACTTAATTTATTCAATGCTTCCTTTTACATAATGTTTTCTAGATCTTCAGTCTGTATCTGGGATTGCTTTAATTTGAAATTCCTCTCTTTGGAAGGCATACTTGTTGAAGGGGACCTGCCTAGACAGTACTCTATCTGTTGCTCTGCTAATGAGTAAAGTCAGTAGGCGTATTTAATACAACTTGCAGACTACACTCTTGATTATACTTTGAGTATGGTGTTTGATTTTTTTCACAGCAGAATGATTTTTCAAACTCAAATTCAGTTTATGGTCCACTATAATCCCTGGAAAGGAGGGGAATTAATTTATTTTCAACCATTTGTTTTTCTTACCACTTATGCTGTTAATTTTATTTTTCTAAATGTAGTTCATTGCACTCGTCTCTGTTGAACTGCATCTGTTTAGTTGGGGTTTTTTTTCCACACCATTTCTTCAATTTGTCAAGATCATTTTGAATTCTCATCCTATCCTCCAGTATGCCTACAGTCACTCCCAGCTATGTGTTGTCTGAAAATTTAATCATATGCTCTTGATTCCATCATCCTAGTTGTTAATGAAAAAACTGAATGAAGCTCCTCTCTCTACATCCTTTTGTTATGGCAGTGAACTGCAAACAACAATTCTCTGGGCACAGTTTCCCAACCACTGTTTAAGGACTCTGTAGAAGAGTCAACAAAAATCTATTTTCTTACCTGGACTCTTAAAAAAACAAACAAACAAACAAACAAAAAAACCCCAAGAAAAAGTTCTAAAGGTTGAACCCATACTAAATTCAAATTGCTATAGACTTATATCCAGAGTTTTTTATATCTCCAGGACCTCTGACCTTGTAATGGGAAAAAAAGAGGGTGGGTTGGAGTAGATTTTTTTTTTTTTTTTCAAACTCAGATTAATTCATCTGCCCATTATCATTTGGAAGCTTGACATAATCTATTAATTCAGATTTTTTAAAATCTGTATAATTTTATGTCCCTCTTCTCTACACCCTCTTCCCGACAAATTCTATGATCACCAGTGCATCATGTTGTCTTTCCTTGTCTATCAGGGTAGGATATATTTGGACAAAAAGTTTATAAGTGTATATTAAGGTGTCTTCATATCTACATATAGATTTCCATAAGTATCCAAAGTTTCTAAGCTCTCAATACAGAGAGAAAATAGATCCCCAGTCTCATTAAGATAACCACACAGGTGTCTAGTATCATTTGAGCTCATGCAGGGTCTCCAAGACAGCCACCAGGGATATAACAACAGATCAGTGTGAGACCCATGTCATCCTTAGCTAGTCTGAAGATCTCAAATGGTACTAGAGGTTTAAGCAACTTAAATGCACTTTAGATTCCATTGGCTACAATGGGAATTTAGGACTAACATCTGTTGCTATTTGAGATGCCATAGAGTATCTGTTTCAAAAGGACCTGGACCATTCACAGGTCCAGTATCATACATAGAAGGAGTATAGATACTGAAGAGCATTTTAAGTGGCACCAGATGCCTAAGTGTAGGTATTTTAATCATGTAGCTGGCACACCTTCGAACACCTACATATGGATATCTGAATTTAAGGGCTCTAATCTCAAATTGAATCCCGCCTTCCATCGTAGATCCTCGAGATAACAATGAATTGCCCTGAGATTATTTCAAAACTTCTGAGTTATGTAAGCAATCTTGGTCTAAATTCCCTATTGTGGGCCAGTGCTTTGAACTGGATTCAGCTCAAACATGTAGTAGTTGCTCACTTAGATACTTCTAGGTGTCCTGACTGACCTCCAAATGACAGTCCAGGAGGCCTTGTGTCTTAACTCTGAGGTCCAGGAAGATGTCACAGATATTCTAAAGCTTATCAAACAACATTTTAATCTATATTTGGGTAACAGAACTGATTGTCTTATTCTACCTTCACTGACACTCTAGTCAATAGCTCAAGTAAACCTTTTGGGGAAGACAGAAGGAAAAATGTACATTAAATATTTCATCCTTCTTTGTTCCATCTGTTTACAATTCAACGTCCCCAGTAAACAATAGACCCAAAATTTCATACTAATCCACTTACAAATTTATGACTACTGTTTTCGATGTCTCATACTACTTGCATCTTGTTTGGTGTCTTAGTCTTTCTAACTCAAATCCCTACATGCTTGTGCTACTTTTTTATAAATCTCATTGTCACTTGGAACTACTTTCTATATGATTTCTTCTTATGTTTGAGTTTAATGAAGAACTCATGACAGCCACCTTGATCCCTTACCTGTGTTTCCCCTTCTTCTTCCATATTGGGATAGTTGGTACTTGTGCTTTTTATTGTTCCTTTTAGGAACTTAACTCTTTTTACCCTTAAAAACTAATTTATCAAGACAATTTTATCTAATGGTTTCTTTTACAGATTTGTTAAAGCAGGCCTTTTTGAAATACTCTTTTTTAAAAAAAAAAAAAATATGTCAAAATAACACATCTAATTTGAAGCTGTTTTAACAGTTTTATGTTATCTTAAATACTTATCATTTACTTCATTCATGCAACGATACAGAGCTAGTCTGTCCTAAAGTGCCTAAAGTGAAATCCAAGTCAGTCTTCTAGAGTTGTCCCTCTGGAAGGCAAATCTGCCACATAATGTTCATGAAGACTTAGGAAGAGAAGGCTCTTGCATATACATAGGTGGACATGGGTTAAGACATTAATTACTGGTTCTTATAAAAAGTGATACTCCCCAATGACTGAAAGTCGTAAATCCTTCAGTAAACAGGAAGTAAATATTGTCTTGAATGATTGATCACTTGACAACTCCAAGAAGGTTTCCTGTCTCAATGACAGACACCTGGTATAGATGGATAAAAAAGGTTGTTGAATCTAGTTACATTGACCAATAGTTATATCCTCAAAACATTTTTAAAATGACTAAGAGGACCTGGCAGATAGCAAATCACTATTGATTTCATTGTTTCAAGTTCAAGCCTACTTTATTTGCCAAAATTTTTGTCACAAAGTGAATTATCTCCATAGGTTTCCTTCCAGTCGCAGCTTCCTGTTTTAGGAATATGATGGGTTAACCCTGGCTGGACACCAGGTGCCCACCAAAGCAGCTCTATGATTCCACCTCCTCAACTGGACTTTCATCAGTTACCATCACGGGCAAAACACACTCATCTTGGGAAAAAAATAATTTAATTTATTACCAAAGAAATCAGAGTAGGATAACAAGAAGTTAAACCAAATCTTAAAACACTTTCTCCCACCGTTCACTTCTTCCAAGGCTTAACTCTATCCCGTTTTCTCTACCTCCTCCACCCTAATGGCACAGGGGGATGGGGAATGAGGATTATGGTCAGTTCATCACACATTATTTCTACTAGTTTTTCCTCCTCAGGGAGAGGACTCCTCACACTCTTCCCTTTCTCCAGCATGGAGTCCCTCTCACAGCAGACAGTCCTCCATGAACTTATCCAATCTGAGTCCTTCCCATGGACTACAGTTCTTCATGAAATACTTCAGCATGAATCTTTTCCTTGGTGTGCAGTCCTTCAGGAACAGACTGCTCCAGCACATGTCCCACACGGGGTCACAAGTCCTGCCAGCAAACCTGCTCTAGCATTGGATCCTCTCTCCATGGGGCCACAGGTCCTGCCAGGAGACTGCTCGAGTGTGGGCTTTCCACAGGGTCATAGCCTCTTTTAGACATCCATCCTTTCCAGCGTGGGGTCCTCCACTGGCTACAGGTGAACATCTGCTCCACCATGGACCTCCATGGACTGCAGGGGGACAACCTTCTTCACCACAGTCTTCTTTGCAGATTGCAGGGGAATCTCTGCTTTGGTGCCTGGAGCACCTCCTCCCCCTCCTTCTTCACTGAATTTGGTGTCTGCAGACTTGTTTCGCCACATATTCCCACTCCTTTCTGCAGCTGCAAAATGCAGAGGTTTTTTTTCTTCCCTTTCTTAATTATGTTATCACAGAGGTGTCATCACCATTACTGATTAGCTCAGCCTTGACTAGCAATGGGTCCATCTTGGAGCTGGCTGGCATTGGCCCTTGTTGGACATAGGGGAAGTTTCTGGCAGCTTCTCACAGAAGCCACTCCTATGCTCTCCTGCAACCAAAACTTGACCACACAAACCCAAAACAAGGAAGTTAACCCAAAACCATCAGTCCAGATGGTATTCAATATGAGATTAAGATCCCTAAATACGCCAATTATGTAGGTATCTGCAAGCACACGACGTGTCTGAGCTCTCACTATGGCCAGCTGAGATATAGGGCTTAATTAATTATCTAAAGGTAAGTCTCTAGTGTAATTAGAGATTTTATAGGGTATGCTCCCTGGCATTCATCTGTTTGTAAGACCTCTTGTCCATAACCTTTCATAGGCACAGTATCAGAGCTGCATGATGCAGATGCTATATACTCTTGATCATCTCAAGTGGCAATGTTTAGGCAACTGAACTGAGCCTCTAGTGGTTGAAATCTGGATAGAGAACAACTCAAGAAAATGTATGAAATAAATGCAGATTTTAGGTCAAAAAAGGAGCATTAGGATTTTTTCACAGGAAGGCTTAATCCCATTTCTCCAGAAAACATAAAACAATCTCAAAATCAAGAGAAAAAATATTAGATTTATTTTTTTCTACATCATTTATAGAACACTTTAGGCTTGTTATAAGTTTCACTTAGGAAGTCATAAGATTTCTCTTCTAGATTTTTTTAATTACTCTATTGCTTTCCGTCACCTCTCAGCTCTGTAGCGGTATTGATGTGTTCACTATAGTCCTTTTTTTCATATATAGTATTCTCTTATTATCTTCTCTTGAAATAAACTTCTAAATAATAGGGCATCTAACATTTTCCCATCAATAAAGTATCTCAGAATGGCAAGCGGGCAAACTGGATTAACAGTATTTCTAGACTCAATGAATTACAAGTATTTTTGAGTCACATTTTAAGAGGTTCTGCTATTGGCAGTTCCGAACAATGTATCAAATATCTTTATCACTGAAAACAAACTGTGCAATAACATACATTATATCTGTCCTCATGTATAATGGAACATCTTCTAAATGCATTAAGAAGAATGAGCATTTATTTATCTGACTGTGTGTAGATGTTTATATTTAGCAATTAGCCAGGAAATGTAAGAAGTAATTAGTCCTTTTGCAAAGTTGCTCATAAAATCCAATCACTTCCATTTCTCATTCTTGCCACTGAAAAATCTCTGTTGACTTATCAGCTTGTATAGCATTTTTCCTTTTGAGGTTTCATACTCAGAATGGTTTGCATAATATCAGATTAAATACAGTTTAAGTACTCTTCATCAAACCACATGCTATATATCTTTCTCGATGTTTCTTCTCCCAACTTTATACTGCAACACAGTGTTGACCCTTACCCTTCACTGCTTGTGTGGGGTTTTTTTCTGAGTATTTTCTACCAATTCTTCACTTGGACATGAAGCACCTTCACTGACTTTTCTCTTTATAATTTATGTTGTTTCATTGTCTACTGCAAGAATATGCAATTAATACATTTTAGTAAGAGAAATCTCTAATCTCAAGATGGACAATAACTAGATAGAACTGAAATTTTGATGTTTTCTAATAGGACTGGAAATTTTTGAATTAGGGAGTCTTACTGCAGTGACCCACTTGAATTTGATAGCTATTCCTATTATCAATAGGAATCCATATGAATTTAGTGTAATTTAGTCTCTGTCTAAATTTGTCTCTCCCACATTATAAAATTTGTTTGGAAGATTTCAAATGCATCTTCATAACAGGAGTGCCTCCCAAATATATCTAATGAATACTTATTTTGAGTTTTGGTGCCACCCTGCTTGAACCAAGGACATTTGATAGTGATGAAGGATATTTTAAAACACCATACATTTAGAAATATTTTAATTTTATAAATAGAAGTTTAAGCTTAGTTTGAATAAGTTTGACTGGTTGATGGAGCCAAGATGCAAAAGCAATCTTTAGGGGGAAACTATTGTTTTCCTAACAAAGAAAAACATGGATTTGCATGTCCCAAACCCACTAAATCATATCTTCCTCTTCTTCTCTGCTAAGAGAAGGCCTCAGCATCCTTTTCTCACCCCTTCCATGCTGAGCTTCCCTCTCTTATCTGAGAGCCTTTCCTCCACCATCACCGTCTCCCTCACACACCAATACACTGACAACCATGCTTTTTCTCCCTTTAATCTCCTGTCTACACTTCCATCAGTGAGAAGTGTTACTCTATCCACTTTGTAGAGTTTATCTACCAGATCCTCCCCAGAAACACCTTAGAGTACACGCTAATGCATGTTTTCTGCATAGTCCTGTTACCTTACTACAGCACATAGTCAGGTGAGAGAAACTGAAAGGAAATGGTTAAAACACCTGAGGTACAATTCACACACTCAAACACAATCTTCTGTGTCTAGGACCCCTTCAAAAACCTTCAAGTATCTGAGGTATCTGCAAGGAACTTCCACATAGGAAGTGTGACCTGCAGAAGACATCTTCTGAATAATAGGAGACTAGATGTAATTTTATATTTATTGAGAAAAATGCTCCTAAAAGTCTATATTTAAGCAACAAAATCTCCTTCTTTCTAGTGTGTTTCTACCTAGGCATCAACTAACCTCAGACAGAAATATCTAAATCCTTACCTACTTCTCTCAGGATATCCTCTGTGACTCTGCACTCCTCTCCACCCCCTCTGAGATTTGCTCATATTTTCAGTAGTAGGTAAAGCTTAGAAGATATTTTAACAAATTATTACTCAATTTGATGCCAGACAGAACATTACAAGTAGATAAAACAAATTATGTAGGAAAGAGAAGTAGGTGGCAAAACAATTAGATGTGCTTAGCAAAGAAATGGAAATTTAAGTTTGCTGTTTATAGACCCAGTACCAGATAATAGTGATTTGCTGACATCTCAATCTTCTTGCACCTGAAATATATACAGCTATAATGCCCATAATATTACAAAAAGACAGATTTTCTGGAAATACAGGGAGATTTTCTTTCTCACAATCATTCAGGGTCTTCCTGATCCTAGAGCATCTCAGTATGCTAAAACATAGGGTAACTCTGCATAACATGAACCATTGTCAAACCAACAGTACCTAAGCTAAAGTTTCAGGTTGAGTGGCGTATAATCCTAGGGGAGAAATGCACCAATAACAGATCCTGTACATGTATACTAGCAGAGTGGCAGAGTGGTTTTCTTACGCCACTGGCTAGAAGTCTGAAGTGCTGGATTTCATTTTTGGCTTTAATACTTGTGTGATTTCCAGTAAGTTATTCAGTGAATTTTCTGTCACTGTTGTTCCTGTATAAAATGGTGAACTAGTTATTCTTAGCTATAGATATCCCTAATTATAGAAATTACTTTTCTTTCTTACACCCTATAACTCTACTTCCTGTATTTCCTACAAATATGTGAGCTTTTTAGAACAAATACTGCCTTCAGTTTTACTCAAGTACCACTTCTGAAAGAATGAGGTCTCATTTTAGTTTGGGACCTGTAAGTACTAATGTGTTGTGAGTATAAAGATCATGTCTCTGTTTTGTTTCATGACTTCATCAATAATGAGGATTTTTTCACTGTGATCTGCTTTTTTTTCTGTTGCTGCTTGATTTATTTCACTGAATCTCCACATAATGTATCACCACTAAATCAATAACTTTAAGTTATCTGTTTAAGGAGATGAAGCAAAAAATGCAAAGTAACAGAAAGTTAAAGAAGTGTTATACCATTCTGCATTATGCCTGTCAGTAGACTTGTCTAAATTTCTGTTGCCATGTGTAATACTGTGAGGTAGGTGTGCACCTTGATGGTCCCTTGATGCACACACTCTATCCAAAGCTAATTGTGTATGGTCCCTTAGAGTATGGTCCCTTCTTTCCTGCACACCCTAGTTTCCTGGCATATAAAACACCAGTTTCCTTCTGTTAAAAAAATGGCTTTACAGGGGAATAATGAGCATTCTCATTGCTCTGTGGAAGTAAACCAGACTCAGACTTCAACCTGTAAACCCCATAGTGATCTCTGTCCTACAATGCAGACATAGCTTGTTGCAGTCAGTGTCTCATTATGGACAACAGGAAACTTGCTATATATTGTAAAGCCAAGAATTTTAATTGATTAGTCTAATTAGAATCTTGGTGGTCTCATCAAAATACAAAAAGACAGTTATTGTTAGTCCAATTAGAAGAAGACTAGCACTCATAACCTAAATGAATACAGAAAAACGTCCAAATATTGCATTATAGACGTAATATTATATTATAGATGTATAATATACATTACATGTCCTTACATTTATTATATAAGAATACATATGTATATCTACCCCTTTTCTTTGGTATTATCGTTCCAACATCCATCTGGACCCCAAGGTCGATCATTATACTCATCCTAAAGAAGGATGATGGGAGTGAGTATTTACAACAAATCACCAGCAACTTCAGGGTCTTCACTGGGAGGAGTATTATGTTCACAGAGGCTACCTCTTCCTTCTCAGTCCTGGGGCTTACTTGGATTTATTTTATACACTTTTTTAAGGCACTCTGTTTTCTTCTCAGTGGGGACAGTGGCCCCCAGCCACAACAACCCCAGGCACACAAAGGGCTATGGTTCATCAAGCAGTGACTGTGTGTGGGGAGTGTCTCCCCTCTCTCCTCAGCAGGGCCAGCTCCAGAGCTAAAGCTGGAGCAGGGGAGGCAGCAGTCACTGGGCCTGGTGCAGGGACTAAACCGAAAAAATTGAAAAGGTTTTCTCACTGAATGGGACAGCTTAGATGATTGCAAGATTCTGAATGTGTCCTTACTAGTAGTTTAAGGCCCCATGTAACATTTTCATGATTTTTCCCTCCTCTGGAAA